>NC_142243.1:76624963-76776479 GCF_052056855.1 Sturnus vulgaris | reverse complement strand
TCGGTATGAAGTTCTGAGTGTTCCAGCACTGCATAAAAGATCCTCCTGTGACATTTTTGTTTAAAAGAAGATGAGCTGAGAGTGCAGAAAAGCACCCACACAGGTTTCCTTTCTCACATTCCTTCCAGAGTATTTCAGAATTGCATTTCACACTTTTGTTTTGCATAAGCTGTTCAGCATCCCTTATTCTGCTTCTCCTAATGGTTCAGCATGCTTCCTGAGCAAAGTGATACACATTGTATTTTATTTTTCATACAGAAATAAAGAAAAAGGACTTTAAATTATACTAAGACAAGGGGTTGTATATAAAACTATATAATATATATATATTATTTATATTAAAATATATATATTAAATACAGAGGCAACCCTCTGCATTTATTAGCATAGCTCCTTTGAAATCAAAAAGTTATGTAATTTACTGGCTGAATATCTGTCCATATTTGAAATTCAGGTGTAAAGCTTACTGCTGATGAGCAGGGGAGCAGCTTTAAATAGTAAATATGACACATGGAAAATATGGATATGTTTTAAAACTTTTGTAACTGAAGATCTACAACTCCCTTGTACTCTCTTTGTCTTTTTCTGTCTCACATAAAGAAACAGCATTTTGTTATACATAGTGAGATGGATATGTACTGCATTCTGGGAGCAGGCTTTCTCTGCAGATGAGTGACAGAAATCCTAAGCTCTTTTAGAATTGCAGTTTTATAGCAAATCTTAGAAAACAATTTCAGACAGGTTTTGATGTCCAGATTATAATATAAATCTGCAAAGAGAAGAGGTTCTTATTTTTTAGGCAATATTTTAAAGTGAAGGCAACTTGACTTAGTGGCTCTAGTTTATTCAGTTCCAAGTTTCAAGTCTCAACTACAAGAATATTTCTTATGCAAAAACTATGCAGAAAAATACATGCAGCCAAGAAAGTATGCAGTCCAGGTAGGTAGAGTATAAAAAATATATCATATATCCATATAAAACTGGGCATAGGTTTATTTTTCTTAGAGTGAAACATGTCCATGTCAGAAAATTCTCCCTTCGTCTCCCCTGTTCTCCCCAGGGGTCACTAGCCCTTCAGCTTCCAGCCAGATAATGACAGTTACTCTCCAGATATTCCTCTCATGGACAAGCATATTTTTGGTTGTGTTTTAGTTATGAGACCTGGTAGCTCATACTCAACCAACTCCCTGCATTACAATCAACAGAGATTAAAGAACACACAATTCACAGCATTTCTGCAGCAAAAGAAGCACCTTTTCATCTAAGTTCACCATGAGAAGCTACAGCAAATAATTCGCATTTTCAGCTTTCAAGGACAGCTGGACAGAAATAGAGACTACTGTGAGAGATAAACAGAAGTGATACCTACAAGTACTGGATTTCTAATAAAATACATCAAATTAGTCACTTGTGGAAGATAAGTAACTCTTGTATGGGATCAAATGACCACACAAGTTTTACATGGATCAGCTCCTCAGCCCCTGGGCTCCCTCTGTGCCCAGGCAGCTCATCGCTCCCTGCACCACGTGCTAGGACCTTGGGGTGCTGCAGATTGAAATGGTGACATATCAAAAGGGTGTTGGGCAAAGTAAGGCTAAAGGGAAGGCCCAGCAAAAGCAGTTTGCAGCTGCTGATGAGCTTGGAAAGACATGCTAGATTACTATTTTTTCAAGAGAGGCTCAGCTCCAAAGACTTTGCTAATTGTTTTTGTAAGGACAGACTAACAAGCTAGAGCATTCACAGGTACACACGTGCACAGTGCCACCAGACACTGCCTCTCACTCATCCATTGCTGTGCAAAGCAGAGGCTGTTACCTCAGCACCAGCTGTACAAGTCTAACCGTGCTGGAGGGGTTGTGCATTTCTTCCTGGGATAGCCTGAGCCTCAAGGGTTTGTGCATTAGCCCATGGAGTCTTGAGGAGGAGAAGCTGTTGTGCCAGTGAGAGCCACCCAGTCTTGTGTCAAGGACAATCCATTCAGCTTCTCCTCCAGCAAAGTGCCAAGCTGAGGCAAGTGAACTCTACTGTGGGACACCAACATTGCTATTTTGTCATGTCCATGAGGCAGGAACCTGCATCAGTATACCTAACTCGTCCTTTCCTTGCACTGGTCCAGCTTCTGAACTATTTCTCTGCCTCAGCAATCTCTTTAAAGACAGCCACATTTCATTGGAAATTACTGTAAAACAAAGCCTTGTGTAGGATGACATCCTCAAGATGTAAATGATGTGAACCAATAGCCAGGCATAATTTCTATATTTTCTCAGAGTGAAACAACTTGTCCCCCTTTCCTTGGCTCCCTGCCTCACGTTCATCCTTTCCCACATCAAATGCACAAATTCATCACTGACTGTTCTTCAGGGAATTAATACTTTCAGCAAAGCACTGCAGTGACAGGCATGCTGTGCAGAGATGCTCAAAGATTCCCCAAAACAGCACTGATGAGGATACTCTTAAAGGAGGGATGTGACCTATGAAGGGAAACATGCCAGACTGCAATTTGCTGCAGCACTAAAGGGCCACTAAAACCACAGCTCTCACCTTTCTTCACATTATTTTTATATTCCAACCAACCCAAGATGACAACTGCATGATTAACACTGAAGCATTTTAGTGACAACATGTTGCTGACAAATTTGTGTAGTGTCCCAAGGGTGTTTTCTTGTAACTGAAATAGGAGTCAAGAGCTGTTTGGGCAAGAGGTTCAGATTAAAAAAAAAAATTAAAACAAATAGCACAGACTGTGAAGAAAGACAGTCATTGCAAAACAAAATTTCTATGGAGCATGGTTTAAATGTGTTTTCAGTTTCAGAGCTGATGAAACAACAGAAATTTTGCAATTATATTTTTATTTTGATTTTCTTGCCATCTCAGGAAATTTTTGAGCCATTCAAAGATTTCACCGATGAGAAACAACACAGATTTAGTCCCTCTTTTGCTGTGGGTTGGGGCAGACTTCGAATCTACAGAGGAAATGCCTCTGTACACAGGATTTGTTGAATTAAGTGTGCATACTTCATAAATCTAATAAAACTTCAATCCTCTAGCACAGATTTTTTTTTCTTTTTGTTATTTAGTGAAAGTGAAATAAATCCAAGAAGACCTTGGGAAAAAAACCAAAACAATGCAGTGGTCATTAGGCTAGAGTCTTAAATGGGTTTTGTATGAGTGAAAGTCAGCCGTCTTTACTGTTGCTAAAGCTGAAATGTGAATGAGAGATCTATAGAAATACATGTTTCAGTACAATCAGTCGATTAAGCAATCTCATTGTTCAAACACTGCTAAATGCCTTGCAGTTATGAGATTTTAAACATCAATACAGTTTTTAAAAGTCAGTATATTACTTTCTCCTCTGGAAATTTATTGCAATCTATCTAAACTGGAATTAGAGAACTCCTGCTGTGCAATAAATGCATTGAGATTGAATATCATGAGGAAGATCAGGGAGTTCAACCAGCCACTGAGCCTAGTCATCATAAAAATTCCTTTGCTTGATGGAAACCTCCAAACTCTTTGTTAGTGTGTCCAAATGAGGGCAGTGATGGATACCCAGAGTCAAGGTTACTGGGAGACAGAGAAGTTGCTCCTAGAAAGGGATGTTACAGGGATTCAACTAAAATATCTCGAATTAGGAAGGTCTATGGGAAAACTACCCAGTCCAACCTCTGGGTTCTCACTCAGCACTAGAAGGCTTCTACACATTAAATTAATTGCTGGTTCACTTAAAATTAATAAAATATTCCCCTAGCACTTCAGTCAGTTTGCCAGAGGGTGCCATTGAATCAACAGACTGAGCTTAATTTTTAATAATTTCATGATCTCTGAAGCATCAAATATAAGGTGTTGCAGGAAGTAAGATAAGCCCTCAAAGGCCCTCTTAGCTAGTCTTTATTAGGAGATAGATTAGGAGAAAGACTGGAATGGATTCCTCTTCCTCATACATTGATGTAAATAAATGATGAATCACTAAAGTGCAAAAACAATGCAAAGTTTAAATCAGTCTCAGTGATCTTTAAAACTGCATTGACAATTATTAAATATAAAGGAACATTTTCCTCTATGATCCCTTTTCTTAGCCAGCTCTTATATTTACTGCATCATATTTTTTAGCTTTGTTGCCGTAGTCTCAGTAATTTAGAAGAGTTTGTGAAGTGCAAATATAGGCAGCAGATAGAAGAGTTGGACAGAGGAGGCAGAAAAATTTCAAATAAAGGGAAGGAGAGGTCTGCCATTGCCAGCTAGGAGGGTCAGAAGTATCTGAGATGCAATTAGCAAATACTATGATTACTTTTGTGCCTTTTGTGGGTTTAGACAATTGACTATTGCTAATGGGAAGCACACAGAGAATTCAAATCTACATTGGAGAGGATTTCAAGGTTTTAAAAGTTAGATTCATCTAGACAAGGAAAAAATATACAAACATTGCAGACTTCTATTGCAAAGAAAATTTTGACAGGAATTTTTCCCCCCCATTCTATATTCTCCTTTAGAATCAGAAACAATTTCAAAAAGAAAAGTTAGAATGTTGTAGTTAAAAGAAAACAGTGCAGTATTAAGAAGATATTCTCTCTCCTTTCTTTCCCCTTTCCCCTTCTTCCCCTCTCACACTCCCCTCTCCCTATTATATTTCTTTGTAATCTTTGGGGAAATAAACATAATAAGATACATTAACTTGAAAGAAAGGTATTTTCCAAGACAAAATGGTCTGCCAACGTTTTCTTTAAGATAGTTTATTGCTACTGCAAGTGAAAGTAGAATATCTAGAATACCCACTGGCATGAAACAGGGCAGATACATTGTTTGCTCCTAAGCACGATACTCGAGCTTGCAATCTCACACAAAACTGCTCTGGAGAATAGAAGGGGCTCTATCAGGAAACAAAATGAGCAAGTAAAATTGTTTGACTTGCTGCTTGCTACGAACCTTTTGAGGTAGTAAACAATATGGTAGCCAGTACTTATTATTAGTGGACCAACACAGTACTTTCATAAACTTAGGCTGCTCACTGACTAATGGGTTGCACTACTCCTGCCCAGCAGTACCTCCACAGTGACTGACAGCTACAGAGCAAATCTGAATCACTTTGCAAAATCTGTGATGGATGTGAACCTCAAGCATTGCAACCTTTCAAAGGATAATCAAGCACATATGAAAAACCAAGGATACTGAATTTCTTGTCTTGGAACTTGTCTTTTAGGCTCCAGTGATGCTGTAAGTCTTTCAATGGGCCCTCCAGTAGGCAGTCCTATTGGCAGTGCCAATGACTTCAGGTACTCTACACACCTGCAGCACACTGCAAGGTCAAAATCTCATGGTTTTCTTCCCACATAAAGTCTGAACTCCTCACATAAGAAGCACCAAGATTTCTACTAGAAATGAGACTGGCCTGGTACATTTTTGGTAACAGTTCTACAAAGGGAATGCTCAAAAATTACGTCTAATGCTTGAGTATTAGTTAACCTTTCACACTGAATGCAAAGGACAGGGGATAGTTGTATGGTATGTGTTTTACCAAAAATTCATTTACATTACAGTGGCATATTTTCTGAGCACAGGAAGACAATCCTTGCTCTAGAGTGTAAAGTCTGTAATGACAAAGATAAATAAGTCACAGAAAAGAGACACAATAAACAAATAATCTTAATGGTAATCGCCAGTAGCTCTTGTTAATTACAGTCTCTCTCCACTCACCTTCCTCTTCTTTTACTTGTTAATTCAGTTAATGCACTACACTCGCTGTCTTTAACAGCTACTGCAAATTACAATGCACTGTATTTATGTCTTTCTTCCCTCAGTATTCACCTCCCTTTCTCTGTACAATTCATCCATGAGATAAATCTCCAGGATGGGTAAGAGATTTAGCCTGTAAGAGCTACCTCACTCTTCCATGGTAGCAGACTCCTCCATCTATCATGTAAATTTTTGGCAGGTTTCAAAACCTTTGCTCAGCTCCCATCTAATCTCATAAACCTCTGCATTGCTGCCAGTCTGAATTGCCAAATCCACCTAACCACTGATACCACCCAACAAACTGATAAACTGCTCAGCTTTCACAAAGGGATTCTCACAATGGTCAGAAGAGTATTACAAAATGTCTCATCTGTTAGTCTGGGCAACAGAGTCAGGGTACGCCAGCAACATAAAGCAGAGCTTTACTGAACCTTCAAACAAGTGTCTGGGAGTACAGGGAAACTAGATAGGGATTTAGCCCTAAACAAGAGGTCCTAGAAAAGGATTCAAACCTTGGTATGGAATAGAAACTGGACCTGAGACCTTCCCCATCCCCAGAAGAGCTCAAAACCAGCTATTCTCTTTGATTAAAACAGTCCTCCTAACTGCTCAACTACTTTGCATGAGGAATGACAGAAGAGTGACTTGAGGATACCATGAACCTGGTGACTGTCCTAATCACTGGGCTCTGGAATCAACTTTTCTCGTGTTTAATGAATATTTAATAGTAACACTTCCTTTCTTCATAGAGCTGTTATGAGGAAAGATTATTTTAGCTTGATAGGTGATCAGATACCAGACAAAGGAAACCATCTAAAGCATAATTAACTATCCAACAGATCCAGGGTATCAAAGACTAGGAAAAAAAGGACAGATTTTGATGGTAGTAGAGGTCAATAGGCTTGTATTTTCATTTGGACAATGAAACAAGTAAGTCATGCCTTAAGTAAATAAAAGAGTGAGAGAATTAACAAAGGACTAAAATATTAAAATAGAGCAGAATGGAATTTTCAGTAAGTAATTTGATAGAGTTGAAAACTCTGGTGAACAAATAAACTCCTTTTTTATATTTTCAAGCTCTACACCATTAGATGAACTCTTCTTTGCCAGCTTGTGCTGCTGACAAGTGCCTCGTTACACTTGTGAGAGAATGTAAGGATTTTAAGAAAATGTCTAACTCTTCAGCTCAGCTCAGCAGGCTGAAAGTTCAGAGGGCAGGAAACCATTTACCATGTGAATAAACTGCAAAATGCCTTTGAAAATTACATTTTTAATTACAGTTGACATTTCTGAGCCTCCTGCTGATGGTATCTCTCTAAAAGAAAAAAAAAAACCAACATAACTCGAGACCAAGAAAACACTATAGGAGAAACTATGATTCACAAGTTACTACTGATAGAGGCACTGACTTCACATTGCTACTCGTCAGTTTTATCTAAACACCTCTCACACATTAATCAACTTGATCTCACATAAAATCCCTGAAATAGCAAAGCAGCAGGATCACTGATTTTCTGAGAGTGCTCAGGAGGAAATTCTAATGCTCAGCTTGCAATTGCATTACCTTATTATTCCACCACCTGTGATCCAAACCTCTGTGTTTCTGTGCTTCTTCCAGCATCAGGGAGACACTCCTCAGGGCTGAATATCTTCAATGGAATGGGAAGCTTCCTTGCTTCCGTCTTGGAGATCTAGGAAAAAGGCTGGGTATGCAGAGGGAAGAGAATCAAGGAAAAAATGAGACAAGATCATTGAAGTCCAGTCATTTAGGACTGAGAAGACTGAAATTCGGTCACTGCAGTCTGAGCCTAGAGGATTGCCAAGAGAGCCAGGCAAGACACTCAGCAACCTTAAAAAAGGTCCACTGACTATGTAATTCACCTTCTCTTGCCCTTGTTTTTCAGCTGCCAGACCAAGAGGTTGAATGCAGAAAATCTGCCCTACCTGAACAACCTACAAGAAATCCCAGTCTTGAACACTCAAAACTTTTTTAATTATTTCCCTTTAGCAAAGGTAGAATATGATACTTTGGAACAGGAACATTTTACTTGCTGCCATGACTTCCTTTGCTCAACAAAGGAAAAGCCCTGAGTATTATGGAGCCTGTAGGAGTTTAAATAAATTTTGTTTTCATGTTTTCATTCCAATGGTCCAACATCCACTCAGTTTAACCTGGGAAAGTGTAAGGACCATCTCTTACACTGCTGTGACTATAAGATTGGCTACAAACATGCTAGTAAGCAAAACCCTGCTAGGTGGTACTCCTAGTGACTAAAGCACAGTTTTCTGTGCTGAGGCACTGTTAGAGCAGTGCCTGAAACATATTTGACCTATGTTAAGCAATATCAGCATATTCACATCTACAGCACTTGATTTTGATCTTCATCAAACTTGGTGCCAAAGGAAAAAAACTCTTTTTGACGTAGCTACAAGTTAGTAGGAGTGATTAAACAACATGAACGTGAACAGTGAAGAGCCATATGAATTGGATCTGTTCCCAGATATCTGTACTAATATGATCCTAACCTCATCACCATCTATTTTCTCCAAATATAGATAATTAATTTATTTTGAAGGAGTTATAACTGACTGGAAACTGAGACTATGATATATTTGATCTGCTAAGAGTTTTGTCTAGTCTAGTCATACATGCCTCCATCAACAAGCAGCACCAGTTTAATATGTGAGCAATTCCTGGCAGCCATTGGTCATATAAACTGTACCTCAGTGAGTTCATACATGACCTTTAAGAGTCAGCAATTGGTATCAAACATGTAATTATAGAGCTTTTCCAGAAACCTACTTATCCTTCATTATAACATTTCAAGGTGTTAACTGTAGCCTTGTAAATGACCAGTCTTGAAAGCTTAAGTGCTAACAAATCACTTTTATGCTAGACAGATGAAAATAAAAGCTAATATAGAAATTCAAATTTAAAATCAGCATATTTTTAAATGACCTATAATTCAAAAACCTCTGACAGTGTGCCTTTGGACTTTGCAGAAATATTTCCTTTCTTTTGTAGGAATTGTGGCAATTTCCTGGCCAAGGTAAGGTGCTAATTCAGGACAGCATCACCATTCAAAAAGAATGTAAGCATATGCCTAACTTGAAGCATGCACTTGAGTCTCTTTGACTTAATGATAGGATCTAAGCACATATTTACATTTAAGCACATGTCTGAGTGCTTTCCTCCATAGAGACAGATTTAAGCTTGTGCTTCAGTGCTTTCACTGTCTAATTTTCCATGACAAAGCTAAAGGCAGATGTAAAGTAGTGTGTTAGAATGGAAGCTGCTTGCCAGGCTAAGTGCATATAGACAATCAACCTCTGCAAAATTATATGCAAACATAAAGGTGCACAGCTCATTAGTTGGGCACTGAGGGGCAGAGAGACAATGAGCCTCTGAACTGTGATCCCAGCTCACAGAAATGACAAAGCTGGGTCTCTTAGCTGACTGAAGAAGTGATGGGAGAACTAATACTGAACTTGTATCCACCTTAACTGAATCTGAGGTTAAAGCAAGAGAGGAAGTAAAAGAAGGCACCTCTTTGCATGTGAGTCAAGCCCAGAACAAGATGGGCATTATATGGGGACAAATAGGCTCAGGCTATCAGTGGTTGCTCTGATTTCTCTTGAAAAAGGTGCAAGGTTGTGGCAGCATGACAAAAAGGCGACAGTGATGTCTGGAAAGATCTCAACATTATTGTTTCCTGTTTCACTGGGACTTTGAAATACCTCCAGTAATATGAAGTAACATATTCCCATGGGATAGTGTTTTGGCAAAAAAAGGAACAGCTGTCAGAGGATCTGGTAATCTTGAGATTTTTTTTCTCCTCCCATCCCCTCAGCCCCAAATACATAGTAAAGTCAAAATACCTAACCTCTAAAGTTATTCTCTGTTCATGAAATTGTTTGTGTGTTTATATTTTTTTTTAGGATTTCTCCTTTACAGTTAACCACAATAAATGACTGAAGCTGTGATTGATTGTACTGAGGAATCAAGGTCACATAGATAATGTAGACATCTTGTTGACGTGTCTCCAGAAGAATTGGGACTCAAAAATTTCTCCACTCTGACATGCAGACCCAGTCATGTACATACTCCATTACTGTACACTCCTATAACCTACTCATTCAGCCAATAGGGAAACTAAGAAAGAAAGAACAAAAGCAAACTCCCTGCATTGACATAACTTAATTTCGTCAACTGAATCATGTGTAAAAGCCGCACATAAATTAATTCCAGGTAGTTAAAGTGAATAAGAAAGAAAACTGCTGAGATAAGTCTGAACACTCATTGCAGTTCAGCACAACTGCTACTGGTGTTTGTAAGGTTGCTGAAAAGATGCCTTAGGTAAGTTTTAAAGTGCCTTTCACTGCATGGTCTGAAGGGAAGCAGTAGTAACATTTCTTGTTCCTCATAACTGGCCCTCATCACTGAGAATAAGTGAAATTACTGTAGCTCATGTATATTGGGCAGGCAAAAGACAACTACATCAGGACTGAATGGTTGTCCTTGATACCCCTTTTCTGAATCTAGGAGCCAAATACCAAGTTATTCAGAGTGAATTGACTTGTTATTGCTAATATTCTACCCTTTGTTTGCTACTGTTTGTAATACAGTTTGTGATTTTTCAGTATTTTCATAGTATTTATTCTATAAAGAATATTGAAGACTTTGCTTTCTAGTGTAGATGAAGGTATAGAAAGACAGAGTTATGAACATATAGAAAGATCTCTTAAAGACATTTCCATACCTAGCTCAGTTTTCTGAGTGAATCATGTATGTATTCAAACTAGAAAAATGTCTCCCCAGAGAACACAGTACAATAATCCTAACGCTCAACTCATTATAGTAGGCTGGCTTGGAAAAAGTTTGGTGGCAGTACAAGGAAAAAACAGCACAGTATTAAAAAAAAAGAGCATGAATACTTAGTAACCTCAACAGAACAATTAAATATGTACTCATAATTTTTCTCATAATGTTATTATACAGTATGTAGCATATTCTGCTAGTACTAGGAAACATTTGCTTCTGAAAATAGATATTTTGTCATGAATCTAGCTCAGCTGCAAGCCAAAATCAGTATTTTACATGAAACAAAAAAACATGTCATAAATACAGAAAATGCCATGAAACCAAAGTATGTGCTAAAGTTAAAATACATAAACCCCATTTAATTTATATATTGCATTTCCTTTAAAAACTGTCATCTTTCATATCCATCAACAAATCAGACTGAGATGCAATATGTAGCAATAACTGGACAGTCTTGTCTCAGTGCATCACTCAGCCATTTCATAGCTAAACAAAAATAAGATAAGATTATTTTGAAAGATAAACAGATCATTAAAATGAGCTAGTGATGACTGTTCATTTTACAACCACATTTTCATACTTAATTTGTTGTTCTAAGTGTATCTGGAATTAATTTGAAGGAACAGAGTAGCATATGAAAGATAGCAATGCAATAATCCTGTGACTTCATTCACTAAAGGAAACTGCACTGAAGAGGGTTTCTCAATGGCAAGTTATAGAAGAAATTCAAAAGTATAGACATACAGTAATTCAAAATGAGTTATTAATGAAATTTAATTACTGGACTTGACTGAGACCCAATCATTTTTATATACGTTGTACCCACATTCTTATATATTACGCTGTTAATGTTAAGCTGGTGAGAAGAAAAATATGATAAGAAAATCAGATGTTAGACGAGACTCCTGGATAAACTAGCTAACAGGGAAACATCAGGAACACGACCACACATTTACCAGTATCTATTTCCAAGGCTCAATATCTTGTTCTGTGCAAACAATGGGCATCTTCCACTACCGTGCACTGACAGCCCAGAAGCATCCAAGTCATGGAATCAAAAGTATCTGCAAAAGTAGTGTGCACACACATTTAGGTTTTTTGGATGTGAACTACCATTCAAGGGTTAGAGATAACCACATATTCACAATGCTAGGAATTAAAATAATTATTCAAATTCCATCATGCTATGTCTTTATCTCCTGATGTACAGTTACTCCCCATGCCTGTCACTTGAGAGTCCCTGGCCACTTCTGGACTACCATAGCCTGCTGTTTGCAGTCACTCCAGCACACTGGGGTCTGGAGGGATCATCCCAGAAGCTGTCTGTTAAAGCAGACAACTTTAACAGCAGTGAAAGTGAAAGGCCCCTCCACATAATTATTTCAGACAGAACTTTTAGTTACAGCTCTTACAAAAATTTCTTTCTCATCTAAATAGGGAGACTAAGATAACTAACTGTCTCAGTTGATTATCTAAGTAACTTAAAACTAGTAAATATTAATACATTCCTCTCCTTTTTATACATCACAAAGTTTTTATAATGAGCCTATTTCATAGTCAGATAGTGATTTAAAATAAGACAAAGCATTATATGCTGTCCTTGGGTCTTTTCCTCTCAGAGCAAGATGTTCAGCTTTCTTTGTTTGATCTTTCCATTTACACTGCTTCCTTGATACACAGCCTCCTCAGCACACCAGGTCTACACTGTGCAAGTCTTATTAGCTCTGACTGGAAGAACTGGGGGTACAGAAGTGTGGCACTGCACTGAAGGAAACACCTGCTGAAAGAAAGGCATATAACTCAGGACAGGCTGCCACTGCACTGGGTGGTTCTAGACATTGAGACCAGAACCACATCAGCACCACCATGACATGGGAATAAGTGTTTCTATCAGCATTAGCTTTGAAACCTATCTTGCTCTCTAGTGCACAGCTAATACCAGATCCTGCTCTCCTAAAACCCAGCTGATAGTCTGCTGCATGTGGGTGGACACGGACACAACTCAGGCATCCACCACTTACAAACTTCCAGGCTTGCTCTCCAAGGCTAAAAGACAAGTGTCAAAAACTTCAGAAATCACTAACTGGAGCAAAACATTTTGTATAGGTGAATTTCAATTTTTTATACCAGACAACTGTGATCTTAGAGCCTAGTTTAATATATCACTGCAAAACAACTCATGTAATTTTCATTTTTGACTGCTCCAGTACGTGAGTTCTGCATCAGCTTTTGGCACTGAAAGTGGGTTTGGATGACAAAGTAATGTCTGCAGTGAAACATGTTTCCCTTCCAGTATGTCATTTTTTAATGTGAATAAAACCTTTGCTATCAGATGCTGAAGTGCTCAGTGTTTAAGGTAGAACTGCTGTAAGCAAGAGTGAATGGAAGCATATGGAGATCAATTGAGTTATTCATAAGGTGCCACCACAACAAACTAAGCAGGCCACCTGCTGTTTCACTGCCTCAAGAGGCTTTTCTCTACAACTCATGCTAAAATAATTTGGTGGCAAGGCTGGCACTGAAGTCAGATTATAAACTGGAAATTCAGCAAAAAGCTCACCAGGGTTGTGCAGGCAGGGATGTTTACTTACTCACATTCTTCTGAGTCTTTTTTGCATACATGTTGCCTGCACAATTCAGCAACACTGCATTGCTCCTTTATAGAAATACAGCATGCAAAAATAAAAATATTCAGCAATTAAGGCTCGTACAGCAAATTTATCTATCACTTTGCAAATCCTGCACATTTTATAATAAATGTTAGACAATAACAAGTACAGTTAACAGAAACAGAGCATATCTTACAAGGAAAGCAGTAAGAGTGTATTGAATTACAGAATTACATAGGACAGGTTTCCTTTAGTATTTTCACCTAAGCTGCATATTTCATGTATTATCATCTTCTGCCTTCTGTGGGCTAACTTTATCCCGTGCTTGCTTTTGGCCTGCTCAGTTGATGTAAGACATTTCCCATTAGTTGCGTCTCTTTGTGGCTGGGCTAAGGACTGGGAGCAGAGAATAATTTAGGTTGGAAAATATCTTTATTAAAAGCCAACCATTAGCTCAGCAGTACCAAGTCCACCACTAAACCATGTCCCTAAGTGCCAAATCTATATATGTTTTAAATACCTCCATGGATGGTGTTCCAGTGCTTGGAAACTGTGACTCTGACAGACTTTTGGGTTTCCTCACTCCCCCTCTACATCGTGCTGGTTTCCTCTAAGCTCTCAAACACCAGATCTGAACATCTTCTCACAGACTTCCACATCCATCATCTCAAATGGACACATAGATTGAAAATCGTGTTCTGCCATATGCATCATTCTCTCCAAATTTAGCAGAGGCTTAGCAGACAAACTTAGGTACTGGTTTACTTTGAGACATGATTCACTGGATGCCAAGGTATTCACCAGTTTTAGACTTTTGTTTAATGGAGAGCCTGATCCTTCATTGTGAATATAAGACTTGAGCATAAAAGAGGAGCCCTGGGGTGACCTGCTGTATTTTTAACCACTCCAATGAAGTCAGCCTCTTCTCTGCTTCCTCAGCTACTCTCTGTCCCCACCGATCCTGCCACCCTCATGGAGCACACGTGCTCCACACACCACGCATATCTCCTGCCTCTTGAATGCTTCCTTGTCTTTCACTTCCCACCTCTTCCTCCAATAACCTGCTCTTCATTCTTATTTATTCCCCTCAGCTTCTCTGCTGCTTAGGAACTTGCAAAAGAAGGGAGAAAAATGAAGTGGATGCAGTGTATGTGAGAGCAGTTGTCTCTGCTTTCAAACCGTGCCAGCGCTGCAGTCCTGTCCCACTCAGCAGGACAGCCTAGAGAGAAACAGGCTTTTGGAGGGGGGAAATTAGCTGCTAAATTCTCTCAAATCTGCAGGAAGCACACAAACTGCAGGCTTCAAAAGAGTTCAAACAGAGCAATGGTGTGACTGGACTCCTAACTAGTGTACTGTAAGGGTATTTTTCATCTTAATTGTTATCAGCCTATAGGGTAACACTGCTGTGTTCACAGCTGTACTGTACAGGCTGCCCGAATCATCCAAATCCAACCCCCAAACCCGCCCTTATTTATTCTGGAGTGTGTTGTGTTGTTCAGGGTGGTTATCACTGTCCAAGGAAATGTTTTATTTTCTGCTGTGTGTTGTATTTTTCATCTCTTTAGCCGGACTATTACAGTCTCATGCTGGGCTGTCAAAACAACTCAATCTATGCTGACTAGCTAGAGAGAAACATATAGTTTCCAGGCAGTGCCTCCAGAGTAGCAGTTCAAATAGGGAAGCATCAGGGACTGTGATCTGACTATCAGTGGATCACCACGATGAGAAGCTTTAAAAAAGACTTCTATGGGTAATAAATTATTCATAGCCTCAAACTATCTTAGATAATTAAAATTGCCTGCTTTCAGCAGATATGCCATCTACTATTCTCCCCGCTTCTCACAGATCTGATTGACACTATCTCTTTCAGATAGCTGTATCCACTCTGTGTTTATACGTTTGACAGGTGCACTACGCATACCCTGTGCTGTATTATTCACTTGTGCACGTCTGTGCATGCATGCACATAAAAACTCTTACAAGAGAAGTCTGCCATTGTGCTGGGAGGATGACAGCAAGTATGCTAAAATACAACAGGTTAGGCTTAACCTAATATGCCACAGAAACAGCATATCATGTAGATAAAGGCCCAGAGAAGCCAAGGTGCAAGGAATAAATAGCAAATGCTAGGATGGGAAGAAAGGAAAGTGAAATCCTCTGTTCCATAAATAAGCTGACACCAAGCATGTTACACTACCTATTGACAGTGACATGAAGCTGCGTTTCTTCATTGAGGTGATGTTAACTTGCAGTGAGATTTGGCTTGATGTTCCCTGAAGTCTGTTGAAGTATACATACAATTGTGGTTTTTCCCCCATTCTCTTTGCAAACCACACACAGAAGACATAGTCTTTGGAAATTACTGCGTTTCAAGGGTAACAATACTGTAGTACATTGTTCCTCAGCAATTTGAGACATCATTTACAAACTCATGAAAATGCAGGGAAAGAATATATTTCTCCAAATCATGGTCCTGAATTTTCGACTTGAAGAAAATTTTAAAAATTAGGAAGACTTTCCAATTCCTAAGAGAAGTGCAGCAATTTCAGTTTGGAAGACTGAAACTTTCCTACAGTTAAGAAACAGCAAAATATTTTAATATCATTCTGTACTATGCAAACTTCTAAACTTATACTACTTCCATTCTTAAGCATCTGTGGAAAGAGAGGCAATAAAGTTAAATCGCTGTATGTAACCTAATGATAGTATTGGTTAAAATGTATAGGTTTTGAGGTGTTTGCAGACAGAATCATTATTAAATTAAATTACATGCTTACCTGGACTAAAACTACTGCTTACACCATATATACTGCTCTTCCTATCTCAAGCAGCTTGCAAAGGGGGGGTTGTTTTTATTTTATTGTATGATTTTTAATTGAAGTAAACCTCTTCCATTTGTGGCTCATTAGCTTATCCTGGCTTCTCATACAATACAATATGATAATGTGATAGCTCTAAAAATAGTAATTTATTCTGTATTGTTGACATCTTCTACCAGTTTAAGCAGGGTGACAAATGAAAAACTCAGAAAAGGCAAATTAGAGTGGATTTATTTTTATTTATTTTAAACTCGGATGTATTCACTGTCTATAAACTTCCTCTTCCTTAATTCTGAGGTCCCCCCCTTTTTTTTTCCACAAAGAGGAAATAGCCATTACTCCTAAGGTTATGAGTAGGCTCTACTGCTTATTTCTATTTTTTTTTTCACTTTTTCTCTCTATGAATGGAAAAAAAAGAGTATTAATTAAGAAGAGCAAGGGGCATTGAAAACTACCTTCCAACACAATAGAAAGAAAACCCAAACTAAATAAAGAAGTATTATTGTCTTGATAAAAATAAGTTACATGAACAAACTGGTAGAGGGAAGCAGGGAGGTTGGATTTAACTTAAGTAGCCACAGGCACAACATATCAAATATATGAAAGCCTATAGCAGCCAGGGACCAGGAAATAAATAACAAAATGCTATGATTAGGAGAAAGAAACAAGCTATTTTCTTTGTACTTGAATACAGGACTGGAGAACTGAATTTGAATATTAGACTGGGTATTGCCTACCTGCTTAATGTCAAGGCTATATGTTATCCACTATAACCAGAAATTCTCTTTCCATAATAGAATAAAAACAAAAGTCCTCTTGCAAGTACAATAATACATCTGAAATTCATTGTCATTGTGTGTGTTTTAACATTATTGAGTCCTCTAAGTTCTTTAATGCAGGAAATAAAAACAGTAGGAAGATAACCCTTTGAAAAAAGTGAAAAACTACACCAAAGAGAACCTAGAAATGCCACAATGTGCCAGTCCGACCTGCGCCCACCTCGGGACCATGTTGGCCAAAGGTAATGTGGGGTTGAAATAAAAGGATGGGCTTAATGGAGTAACTCGAAAAACAAAAGGGTTTTGTGACAAAAATAACAGGAAATACCAGCAGCAATATAGGAGCGCTCCAAAAAGCAAGGTCCAGGGTGGATGCAAAATATATAAAAGGTAGGTTGGGGCGGAGTTTGAGGGCATGGGTCCAACTGGGAACAATGATTAGGAATATGTAAACCACTGCACCAAATGATAACTAATCAGGGGGAAGAACTGGGGAACCTTCTAGAACCACAAACTTATATGAACAGAGTTATTACCATATTATTTCCTGGGAGTCAAAGCTGCTTGAATCATGCTCATCCTAACTGAGCATTGGCTAGGTTAACTACAGACCAGATTCCCACAGTTTTAAGTTGATGCCTTCAGGCAGCCCGACTCCCACACCACAAGATGAGCACTGCTGTTCTGCTAATCTGAACTGTTTGTGTGACAACACTTAGTTTCAGAAATATTACAAGATGATCTAATTCGTTCTTCTGTAAGGTAAGGTCATGTTTGGTCTCTGTTCCCAGAGGTGCTTACAGACAACTTTCAATGGATTCAAATTATGAGCCAGATCACTAAGTTATCAGACTGACCCTTTCTTGCTATTAATACAGAACTCATCCTGGAGATTTTCTGCATGGCTGTATGGATTACCTGAATTTATGTAGACCTCAGCAGTTCAAATTTGGAATGTAATGTAAGCAATTCAAGAATCAGTGTCTGAAGCTTATTGGCACAGGAAAGTGTTCATCTTTCATTGTATTATAACACACTGTGTAGGTTACCCACAAAGCAAAGTCCATTATTTGCACGTTGAGAAATGGAGGGACAACTAACATTTCACAGGTCTTAAAATAAAAACTATTTACCTGGATGCATTCAGCTTGTTTCAATGCATTTTCTGCTCTGAGCAAGGAAAATTATATATAATAGGCTGAAATACACTTAACGCCATCCTTTAGCCCACCATCTTACCCCAAGGCAAAATCAGTTAGAAACTATTTCTTTACCATCAGACATTTGTCTTATCTGCTCTTAAAGACAATCAGTGAAGACTTGCCCCTTTATCCAGAATTTTTTCCCATTCTTAATTATCATGACCATTTACAAGCTTTGATTGATGCATAATTTTATTTTCCCTTGCTGAAAACAAATGTCTTATTTCTGACACATTTGGCACATGGAATAGTTTATTTCCTTTCTGTTTATATCAACCATTTTTCATGTCTTGTGTCATATAAGCATGTGCTTTCCATCCCAGTCCCTCCTTCTTATGACTGAATTAGTCCCACAGGTTCTGACCTTGATCACACAACATGCCCATCAGCTTCTGGAGTCTCTCACACTGGACTAGCTCTCTTTGCCAGTACAGTATGTAAAACAGGACACCATACGTTAGTCCGAGATACTTTCTCTGATGTGGCAATTTTATAACATAGATGACTATATATTCTATTTAAGTTCTTTTTGTCCCCCCACCTACCTCCCCACAATTTATTATCTTTCCACTCCTTAACAGCAGATAATGGATAATGGGTGTTGCAATGACACAATATGATGTTCCACCAGTGTACAGACATAAGCAACAGGAAATGTTGAAAATACATATTCTGATTTCCTTTCCCAACACTGTCAAGCTTCTAAAAAAGGTTGAAGGGGCAGCAGGCGGGGTTAAGGGATAGAACATAATTCTTTGTCACAAGGCTAGACAGAGGCAAGCTGAGACAATGCAGAAGAATGACAGCAAGAGTGCTTTTCCAGGTGCTACAGCTGCGTGTGCAGTGATGGACTCACTCTCCTCAAAGAGCCTTTTGATGCAGCTGTGTGTGAGTTCTCCAGAGGTCCGGTAACTTTGGTGTAACCATAGGGATCAGACACACAGACAAAAAATGGCAAATACTCAGAGTAAACCATGGACAAGGGAAGGCACACAGGAATCTCTCTGACTGGGGAGAAGAGGAACGGTGGGGAGCCTGCCATTCAGCAAATAAAATAGGTCATTTCCCAGAAATCAAAGGTGACAGCCAGAAAGACTGAGAGATCTTTTAAAGCAGGAGACTCTAGAAGGCGCTTTCCAAAATTCCCTGGAAATCTCTAGTTTAGTGTTGGCACTAAGGAAAGGCTGCCTCTCTCCTCAAGGCAAGACTCTAACCCTGTAGCAATCCCTTTTCAACAGCCAAAAAGCTCTGCAGACCTCACACCCCCCACAGGTGTGTAAGTGCCACTGAAAAATGGCTACATCAGAGTCTCAGTTAAAAAGAGGATGAAATGAGCTTTCCTACAGGGGCATAAAGATTTAACAAAGATAAGAGCTAGTAGGAGCCAATACTAAGAACCATCTTCTAGCCTGCTTGATTCCTTGTGCCATTATGACTGGGTTCAATGGAGCCAGGCATAGATGAGTTCAGGAGAGAATTTGGCCCCCAGTGCCTCCCTTGAACTTTTTGTTCCAGCCTTCAGGACTCCTACCTGGCTGTGTCTGCAGAGCCAGAAGAGAAAATCTATCCTAAAAGAAAAGAAGAAACCAAATAAAGTAGAATCCAATACAAGAATGAGCAAATAAACAAGCATTACATATTTTAGATAATCCTTTTGTTAGACTTGATAAAAATAGAGGGAAAAATCACTGTAATTTCCACTTGTTGAGGAAGCCTGTTGGGCTAGTCTCTGGATCTATGGGCAGCACACTCTCTTCTTTGCAAACTATTCGCCTTTCTTTTTTGCAACCTTGTGAAAAAGTTAACGAAGAAAAGCCAGTTCTGGTGAAATTTGTGGAAAACAAGCAAATACCTGTCAGAGACTTTGTCTATGAAGCACCAAGATTTAATATTTCTGCAACATGGAAAGAGTTTGTGGAATTAGTGGCTCAAAAAACCCCTCCATCCACATTGTCTCACTTTTCCATTGAAAGCTGTAGCCTGAGAATTTGTTTGGACTGGAGTGAGCTGGGCAGCTCAAATGAAGATACATTTGTAAGGACATTTTCACAAGGTATTAAATGGAACAAATAATACACAAGGTGTCTTGGAAGCTACTTTCTGTTCTGGGAATATTAAAAACGACTGTTTTCCTCTGACATCTTGCTAAGCAATGTTACCATGAGAACACCTCTAACAAAGGAGTTTCACAGATTAGAACCTGGGTTTTGAAAACATTGTGAGCACCCGCAGCCTATATCCTCAGCAAAAGTATATCCTGGGTGTTCATCAACCCTCAACCACAGTTAAGAGTTGTTGAGCCATCCCCCATGTCTCTCAAGAAAAACACATTAGTCTGACAGTCAGAAAGAAAAAAAATGCTCTTGGATACACAAGGCAAATTTTATTTGCAGAATGACCTAACTGGAACATATGAAAATAGATTCATAAAAAACAACTCTAATAGCTGCAAGTCTCAGGCACAAATTCTGGCAAGGAGAAAATCCTGACCAGAATGATTGCTTTTGCAAAACTGTAAGCAGAATATCACAAGCTGAGTTGAAGCCCTTTTGAAACTGTGGCAACCTATTTTATTCATCTCTCTTTCTCAGATGGTGAATATGTTGCTAATTATGTACTGGACTGCACAGCATCCTAGTGAGTAGTAAACTCAGTTTTCTGACAGCTGTTGCTGTACTTTTATGAGATCTTGATCCTTTAGAAGATACTGTGCTGTCTCAGACAGTTATATTAAAACCTTTTTCTCTGAGAAAAAGAGGAATGAGTTGGGCATTTGGGTTCTTCTCCTCTAACAGATTTCTGAAGGCACTGGGTCTTTCGAATAAACAACCCCAACAGTTATCTTTTCTCCAAAAGGCATATGGTCTCTCAGAATAAAGATTTACTCTGTCCTTTCTTGATGGGGATCATGTTTGCAAAATGCTTTTGTGTTATGTTTAAGGGTAGGTTGCAAAGTAAACAGAGCAATTATCCTATCAACTGGGAGGCAAAAACAGATGAGGACACAATGAAGGGAGTAGGGATAATAATCATGAGGATTTTGGCAAGTGTAACCACACAAATGCTGGTTGAAAAACTGGGCGACTTTACATATCCTAAGAATATTCTTCTACGGGAGAGAGAGAAAATAGGTAACAGTTGTACCCAAACTTGGGATAGACAGAACTACTTGCAAGGAATCTGCCCATGAAGAAAAGTGAGACACATTGGAGGAATAATGCCTATTTGGGGGATCAAGACAAAACGATTTTTCAAAATCTAAAACTGAAGAAATTTGTTGGACTCTTCACCTCTTTAAATTATTACTCTTTTTCCTGTGAGGGCATGGAACACTACCACAAGTCCACTGTAACTTGAAAGTAACTCAAATAAGAATGAAAACTCTCAAAGCGGTATCTGACCTTAAATGAGTTCACAAAAGCCAAAGTAATTCTTATTTTAAGCAAGTGAATACATCCATGAATACCCTCTCTACAGGCTTTGAAACCTATCACTGCAATAAAAATACTCCTATGTCAAAAGCCAATTAACAGTCCTATAATCTTGTTTGGTTAGATTCAAAGGTTAAACAGGGAAAGTTAGATATACTCTGTATGCACTTTACTTAATTCTGTACTTCTTAATTTGAGTTTTCCACCGTGTGAACCATGTATTTCATAGAGAATTTTGCCTCAGAATCATACAAAATCTTCTCTTAGAAAATTCAGTTTAAATCATTCTTTAGGGTTTAAAGCCATTTATCCTTCAACCTCACCCTTTATAAAACCAAGACCTAGAATAGTCACTGCTTAGTGATTAATAATATCAAGTTAACAATAATGGCTTTTAACTCATAACCAGCGCATAAATTAAGCAGCTTTAAGGCTGTTAAATTTTTTGTTTGTTTGTTTCTTTTGGTCAAAGTTCATCTCCATCTCTTAACTTTCCAGAGTTACATTAGCTTATGAAAATTCAGGGGGTTATTCAAAAGTTTCTCTTATCGTTAGCAACAAGAAGTTAGTAATTAAAGTAAAAATACACCTTTTCATATTCAGGGAACAGGAAGAGTACAAAAATAACAAAACTAAAAAGAGAAAAAATTGCCATTGAAAATACACTTGGGGAGAGAATAACAGAATAAAAGTCAATGAAACACTTCCACCACAACATGCCACAAAAAGCAGAAGATTCAAGATATATAAAAATCTCTTTAACTTATATTTGCAACAAGGTCTGTGGAGTTCCAGTTTAACAAATGGTATAAAATTAACTCTTGATTGTACAGTATGTTGACCAGGAATTCTGCTGCTTTCTTACTTGATGGACAACAACTCTAAAAATAACATGTACCACATGTACATAACATGTGGGAGAACTTGTTGGAGTGTGGAACACTAAACACTTGAATTATTAAAGCTGATGACAAGACAATTGTTTCCAATTATCAGGATCTCCATGAGTCAAATACAGAGATTCAATACCAAGATATACATTGTCACTTTTCTTAATCATATCTCAACTCTGCTCCCTAAAATCAGATCCCCACATGTACTTGGTGATATTAACAAGGAGTAGAATATGCCTTTGGAATTGGTACAGTGGCTGCCTTCAGAATGCTGGCCAGGCACCTGAAGGTCCTTTCCAACTCTTTAGAATGGGGTATGACTAACATTCTTAAAAGCTCAGGACTGTGATCTTCTAGACACACTACTGAGAACTGCCAATGTCACACCAGATTGGAGTGCCACAAAAAGACTGTTAAAAAAGTCTGTGGAATTTTTTTGGAGTCAGCTACAGACTTTGTGTGCGATCTTGGGCAATGTGGGTATTCATTCTGCTTAGGGGTTAAAGCCAGGGAAACTGGGAGCCCCAATAAGCTATTCCAGCCCCTACCATGAGAAGCCATCTAATTTCAGGCCATTTGAATTCTAGTGAAACACCTGCAATAGCACCAAGGAGGTAGAATGAACACCTTCTTTAATGTCACTTTGTTTCCATCTCTCACCTCTAGAATAGGAATTGGTGTGTTTTTCTACCTTACCAAGACTGGTGAAAATGGAAGTGCTTTACATGGAAATGAAATCAGGTATTTATTTTCTTGGGAGAAGAGAAGGACCTTGAATAGCTAGTTTTTTAAAATAAAAGTGTATCATTTGAAAACTTAATTATTTTGGTAGTGAAAAATGCTTATTATAAAATTCTAATTAAAAGAAAACAACTTTCATTATCTTTCGTAACTATAACACATTTATGAGAAAGTCCGCAGTAGCAACGGGTTATGCACTTTTAAGCAATTAAATTTCCTACTTGTCTGATTTTGTTAGACTAATCAATTATACCAGGAATTTAATAAAGTGGACAGTTAAAGGAATTTAATCTATTCTCTCTAGAACAAACAAGATTAACAAGATAAGATTCCGATTTGAGGAAAATATTTAAGAGATAAGATAAATTAGAAAGTGAAAAAGCTTTTGTGATTCCCAAGCAGTCACATAAATGAAGGAAATAATTAAAAAAACAAAACAAAGCAAAAAAAAAAAACCCAAAACCACAAAAAATACGAACAAACAAAAAATCACCCCAAAGGTTAACAGGCAATATAAGAGTAATTTCTTTCCTCATAAAATAATTAACCTTTGGAAAAGGCTTCCTGTCAGCACAGAGGCTTTAACTGTGCCACTTAAGGAACTGGGCACATTCCTGAAAAATGAACAATAGGGAACTTAAATAAGCCTTTGAAAATAAAGCATCTTGGACATAGTCATTTCCTGTGAAAGAGGTTCTTTGCAGTGTAGAAACCAAACAATTTTCTCCATCTCTTCACAGGGAAAACAAACTCAACAGGTATTTTATAAGTAGGGGAAAAGAAGAAGCAATTTATTTTAAGTCTCTTCTTTATGCATCCTTTTGTGGTTGGTTTAATTCCAGGACTAAGAATTTTCACTAGATGGATTTGCTTGTTAATTATATGCAGGTCTGAACACCAAATTTAAATGGATGAAATATTTCTACAATCACTGGCTCCCTTCATATGAGTTTCCCCATCAAAGTATTATTTTGTAAGGAATACTTGTATATTCTTGTTATTATAATTCTCATTTTTAATGAAATAATGAGAGAAACTCCCACTTTCAAAGCACATTACAAAGATCAATACCTCATTCTGACTGAAAATAAATAGGATTTAGGTTCCTAACTCCCTTGGACTCCTCTGACCCTTCTGGAAGCAATCTCCTATAGTGAATAATCACCAGGGTACAAAATTTGAAAAAAAAAGAAAAAAAAAATAAAGTAAGCTTTTAATAAATTTATCTATCTGGGGGAATATTTTAAATTCCATAAAGGACATTTATTTTATGTGAAGAAAAAATCATGCAGAAAAGCCATATTGAAATAGCAGTAAAACACCACTCATTGGTAAAGCATTTCATTTCTGGACAGATGGAAGAGCTGAAAACATTCACCATCTATCTATATGTACTACCACTTGCTCTTTAGCACTGAATTCTATGCTGTGTATATGTTATAGTGATTTCTCTAGGGTGAAATTGTCCTTCCCCCATCTCACCATATTCTGATAATGACTGGAATGAGTTTGATATATTGAAACACTCTTGCCTTGATTGTGGTTTTTATTCATTACTAATGCTGAGAATATTGAAGTTACAAATAGTATAGAATATCTTATTAGAAAAATAAGTGGTTCCAGGTCAGAAACAAAAGACTGGCACCTGACACTGTAATAAACCAATACAGTACCCTATGCTGAAATAATAATTCTACAGACCTGGTGTAGAAAAAAAAAAAAAAAAAAAAAAAAGAAAAAGAAATCCATTACATTCACATTTTATAATTATATTTGGAAGATGCCCCAGGACACAGAAAGCAAGCAGTGAACTATTCATCTTACTTATAAAAGCCACTGTGTTAAAGTGGAAGCTATGATACTCAAGAAAGGCTGATAAAATGACAAAATATGAACTCCAGGATTTGAACAAAATGGCTGTAACCCAGCAAGGAAGAACCCTATATTTCCTATGAAACAGTGGAAAGATTCATGGTGCATCTCCCCACATCTACTTCACTCCTGCAGCTCTGCTTCAACAGTAAGTGCAAGAAAAGCATTTCTGGCAAGGGCTTTCACATGGCTTTATGCAAACAACAATTTGGGGTATATTGATTATTTTCCCCTTTTAAAGGCATTCTGTTTACTGTAAAGATGGGACTTCTGCAAAACCCAAGAGTGGTAGCTGCCTATACAGTATTCATAACATAACATAGCGAGGATTGTAAAAATCAGGTGTGCTGATGTCTGTGAAGTTCTTTCTCTGAACTGAGGATCTTTAAATAAGCACAGTATACAAAAAAAATATTAATTTCTCATATGTCTGTATTTTGAGGCATGAAGGGTCGGGAAAGATATATTAAGGAACAGCAAGACTCCCCTTAATTAGGGCTACGATGTGAATTTCCATTATAAGATAAAATTTGGCTCCTATTCCCAGTTCTAAATTCTAGATTCACAAATCATATTGGCCTCAAGATTTGTAGCCTAGGTCACAAGCTGAGGTAGGATTTTTCCACCAAATTTGCAGTAAATCAGAGAAGGCAGTAATGAATTCTGAACCTATGAAATAGAGATGTTTACTACAGTTCAAAAAGTCTCAACTCTTTTTTGTCACTTCATAGCCAAAAGAAGTAAATAATAATAACTGCATAGTGCAAAAGAAGACAGATAAGATTTCATTTAACAGATTTTTGTGGTTGAGGTCTGTGGCACAGCACAAAAATTGTTTGATAGCCATCACACTAGACACATTATTAACATTTATATAGAAATGCTGATATAAGTTATTCATCCCGTGGAAGAGACATGTAGCAGATATTCATTCCTTGAATCTGGTTTCATTCGGCAAGCAGAAGGACTCATCAATTTTATGTGTCCACAGAAAGCAGCCACGTGAACACACACATGCACCCCCATCCTAGGGCCTTCCTGTAAGTGGAAAACTGTGATTCTATTGGAATGAATGGAGGTGGAGGAAAGGCAGGTACTTAACTACCATCCTAAGCCCTAAATATCAAAAGGTGAGTTAATACTCGTATCTGCAACCCTCCACAAGTGAATCTATTAACATATTACCTTTAATGATTATCATATCAAAAATATATTGTATGAAGTACAATATATTTGTTTTCAAATATATTTGAAGCAGTGGGGACATTTTTTTCTTTATTTTTAATCTATTAGAGCATAATCCTGCAAATTTTTCCCATTGGTTGTTGTGAAGTAATGATCAGACAAGAGCATTTATAGGGGTCCACCTTTAAAGCACATTTGCAGCATGTTTTTAGTTAAGGCAGACAGTATTTCTGAGAGTATTAAATGTACTTACTTTTAGGATATAACAACAGCACTATGACAATAATAAGAGTAATCAGGACTGGCATAAAAATGTACCTGATTCAACACCAGGTTTGTTTACACCACCCTCCAGAGATACATCCAGGGCTGTATTACCCAGGGCCAAGCACACAGAACAACAGCCCAAACTCCTCATTTTACAGACCATCCACTTTCATTCTCCTAAATGCTCTACCTCCAGTTTTTGGCAGGAGAGAGACAGCTGGTTAAAAAGCAAAGAAGAAAAGCCAGGCAGAACAGAACTGCCATAGCTTCAGCCTGGTGCAAGCATCACAGAATTCCCTGCCCAGCAGACGAGCTTCCCTGCTTCCCATTTCTATTCAGCAACACTCCTTGTGTATGGCTGGCAAACGGGCTCCTGGCCAGCCACCACAGAGGTGCCCAGTTATGTGCTTTCGTGCATTCTCTCAGCCAAGGACTATTTCTGTGCCAAACAGGAGATGGACCAACCACTGTGTCAGGAACAACAAATACCCTGTTCCTTATCCAGCCTCCCTTCTCTTCCTAAATACTAAAGTTCAAACCAGAACCCTTTGCATTTTCACACACACACCATAATGGACAAGTGCATCTTTTCTAGAGCTGGCTGAAAGGGTGAGCAAAATGTTTTTAAAAAACACAATCTTTTTCCAAACCAGACACATTTTGTAATGCATTAAATATGGTTTTGAAATTTTCCAGTTTTCACTGAGCTCTTATTTCTCACTCTTCACTTTTTAATTTCTTCCAAGTGATGTCATGGAAAATATCCCTTCTATCCCACTCTAACCTTTATACAGGGAGGCTTCCTCCCTCTTCCCTTCATTCTGGAAGCACTGACTATGTTTAATGTCCATTCCTGATGCACAAGATATGAAAACCTCAGAGACGGCTTCCTAGTCTTTATTCAGAACTATCTGCTATGTTAGAAAGCTTCTAAATTTTAGACGAGAGAAAAAAAATAGAACACTTTAAGCTGTTTCAATAGAAGAATGAAGGGCACATTAAGGAATAAACAGCTGCTTTGACATCACAGTGATATATGAAAAGCAGGTAAAATTCAGCCTAGTTTATTTTTCCTTCTGAGACATGTAGGTGGCTGAAACCAGCTTTTCTAAAGATGATTGAGAAATTTACTTGAAAGTGTATAACCAATAAAGCAGTCTTTTATTAACAAAAAACAGGAAAACAACAAAAGAGTTTTTACAGTTCCTTCAGTGCTTGAACATAATCCCTAACTGTGACTTTTGCTCCCAAGGCTGTTTTCAGTATTTTCTTGTACAGCCAGCCTGAAGCTTGAAAAGGAGCTAGTACAATAGCATTAAGCCTCAACATGGTGTGCATTAATAACTGACTGGTACATACCTTGGATTTGTTGCATTAGGTAAGAGGATGAAAGCACAGTGCCTTCTCTTTTGCCCACCCAAGAAGCATACAGACAGCTTAATATTACACATCCTAAGGAGTCTAATTACTGCCACAGTGGAATTATTTTCTATTAAAAAAAAATGAAAAGAAAAGCTATGGATTTTGTTATATGCTCTTTTAAAAAACATTCTTGCTTGTCTTTTTTTCCCCAGAGTTCCTTTCCACTCTATAAAGTGGATATCAGCAAAGAGATGTCAAGAAAATAAGAACAGACTAACTGTACATACCTCCTTCTGTGCTATTCCAAATACGCATTTGCTAATTAACTTGCTTAACATTTCCTAAAATTCTTATTCTCTTTTCTTATTTCCGTGGAGGCAGTAGCCTTTCTAACAACATCTACTGGTCTCAGCAATAAGTTTTAACTTATTTTCCTTGGTAAAAATAGACCAAACTTTTATTACTAAGGTACTTTTGTTATTAAACAAAAAAATCCCCCAAAACCGCACAAAACTCTAGAAGTAGTTGAAAACTCAGAACCTGCTGCTGAAATAGCAACAGAGCACTCTAAAATGTTGCCATTTTTCCTATCCTACTGAAAACTCTGCCCCCTCTCTTGAGCACCTATTTAATTTTCTACCACATTAATGTCCTCATCCCTCTGATAATTTTTTGTGTCCTGACCCATGTAAGAGAGTACTGTGGACTAAGACTGGGCAGGAGAAGCAGCAGCCCTGCAGGTATCCTGATGAATCCTTTTAAACTTAATGCCTCTGGCTTCTGAAGAAGTGATTCATTGGCATATGTGGTCCCACTGCTTTCAATATTCTTCTCAAAAACACCAGGCAATGGGCATGGGAATTTCTCAGCCCATTAGTGAGCAGTGAGATGTCAGGGTATGGTACTGGGAGTGGGAGTTTAGTTCATGGTCCCGCAAGGAAGGCCCAGATAATTGGTCCAACTGAAGCTTTAAAAAGCCAATATTCTTACCTGGACAATAATGGTAACTATTTTTAATAGCTCCTTAAGGAGCATATGACAGTCAAATCTTACTAGCACTGCAGAAAGGCGAGGAAAATAAAGGCAAAACCAAACAACTGTGAAGGTTTTACATTGCCACGACACCCACCTGCAGAGCTGTGTGCAGCTGCTTTTCTAGTGTGCTGTGCCAGTGTGCTTACTGACTTGCATAGATTAAGCTCGAGTTTTAAGAATTTGCCAGATTAGGATCTCAGTTTAGACAGACCACACTCTAGCTTGTTTTTCCAGCCTTTTACAGTAGCATTAGCCACAGCTCCTCAGCCCTGGACAGATTATCACACCTGTAATTCTTTTCATTAGCTCTAACTGCTCTGCCACCGGCCCAATGACAGCCTTGTCAGATTTCTGACAGCTCCAACATCTATATGATTTCTGAATCAATCAGGGGAAGAAATATAATTGCTTTTACCTTAGTAGCTAGCAGCAATCCTCCTTTGTCTACTGTGAAAGAAGGTTAAAAAACACTGGAGAGCAATTTAAAATAAGAAAACAAAAAACTAAAACAACGTACAAAAAACAACCCCACACCCAAAACATGCATCCAAACAAACAAGAAATGCAGAAGAGAGGAGGTTTTTGACACATAAGAATCAAGAAAAGAAACACGCCCCGCCCCCACCCCCCCACTCCTCTGAAAACTGTGCATTTTTCAAACTAACACCTAAAATTTGCAAAAAATAATATTTTCTTACTTTACATAGGATCATGCCCATGTATATTCCCTGTATTACATGATGAATGGGCATGGCTAGGAAGTAAATTATTATCCTCCCTTTGGGGTCTTTTTTTTCTCCTTAAATAAAGCCCCAATGATAGGAAAAAAAATCTTCAATAGAGGGAAATATTTAGAAAATGTCAGGATGAAAAGAAATCAGGGTTAACTATCCTTTCACATATCTATTAGCCTTTCCACCTGTGTGAGGATATACCACATTGGCAAGCCTTGCACAGATTCACTCTGAAGAATTTATGCCTTTGGTCAGAGTAAGTTAAATCAGTAGCAAGGCTAGATCTCAGCCTCACAACAGAAACTATTCCTTCCCTGCTTGTTGTGCTGCAAATTCACAAACCTACACTCCTCCCAGAAAACAAACAAACAAGCAAAAATCCCAGTCTTTTGATAAATCTTTACATATGCTACTCTTATAAATGGATGCATATATTTTAGGAGGAATTCAAATGTATTTGAAACAAGGCAGAAATGGAAGGGGGGAAAAATAAGTTTCTCACTTCAAAAAACCTTCAGTAAGCTCATGTACATTGCTGTGCTATGCACTTTGCCAGTTACATTTCTGAAGGTTTTGAAAAATGTGACTGGGAGTTTTTAACAGTGCAGTGTTTGCAGTTAATCATCAGCAACTTAAAAAGACATTGACATCTGTTGTCTAGAGAGAAAAAGAAAAATGTAGCGGGGAGAGTAGGCAGGGGGGGTTGAAAATTAAATCAGTTTGAATCCTCTTTAGTGTTACAGAGTCAATAGCAGGAAATTTGCTCTCAGAAAAATGTGGGGTTGTGACCCTCTGTGTTTCAAGACATCCTAATTTAGCTTGATCCTTCATGCTCTCTGCTCCTCCTACTTGTACCCTAGAGGCAGGTTTTCTCCTACTGAGAAAGAGATTAAGGGGGAAAATGCTGAAAGAGGGAGGTAGAGAAGAAAAATAAGACAGGAATAAACTGGAACTGAAGTCCTAAAATCTGAGAGATTATTAAAATTCAATCATTCTGCAGCGAAACTTATTTTTATGCAGACACCAACGACTTCTTTGAACTGATGTTGAAAGGTAACACGAAAACTTTTTATTAGTGTTTGAGACCATATTCTGAGGACACCAGAGAGAGCTGTTTTTGACATATACAAGTGGTGTTCACACACTATATAATGAGTATACATCTACCAAGACTCTTTACTTCATCTCAGTTTGGACCATACGAGTGAATCAACTTCCCAATTAAGTTGTAAACTGTGCAGGCTATGAGACAGCTGATGAATGGTAGCTCCCTAGCAATTAGTGAAGAAAAACAACGCTAATGTAGAAGACGCTAAAAAATATTAATCAGCTGTTAATACAGCTCCAAACCCATTAACTATAGTTGTGTTGTATATCCAAGTGGTGTATTTATGGTCACAAGTAGCTGACTTTCCAAGCAGAACAAACTATTATGTGGCTGAGTAGAAGCTCCCCAGCCCACAGAGCAAACAGAGCAAGGAGGGAGGTGGGTGCAGCCTCAACTCTGCTTTCTCTTCCCAGTCACTGACTGCTCAGAGCAGCTCTCAAATCACATCTTCTATGCATGGGAATGCAGCAGAAGCAGAAGTCCACTGGAATTTCAAGTGCCTCTTCAAGGCTGGGCTGGAGATGAGGTCCCACTCTTCACTCCCAAAAGCACACCAACAAACAAGGATTTCCATGCAGAGCACCCAGCTTCTCATCTGTTTGTGCCTGGGCTCCATGCCTGGTTCAGCACGTTTCTGCCTCTGTCCTTCCAGTTCTATCCCAAGGAAAGGTGGACTAGACAGCTCATGTCCCATTTCAGCACTGTGGCATGTCCAAAGGCAGCAGGTCTCAGGATTCCAGCAGGTTTTATCTCCTACCAAGTTCAGACTGCACATGCAGCATTGACCTCCCCAATAGTGCTAGTGTACACTAGCACATTACCAGAGGAGGTAAGAGGGGCTGGAGCAACCCACCTGAGTCCAGGTTTCCAAGATCTGATCATAATGCGTTTGTGGTATAACCTGAAACTCCACAAATTCAGCACTTGTCTTCCTATAGATGCTAAAGGTCTTTGCTTCGGGTTCCTAAAATGCATCATCGATCGCATTGAAGTTACTTGACACATGACAATATTCACCTCGGAAAGTATTCCAGAACTGGGCACTTCTACTTGTGAGCAAACACTGATATCAGTGTGTGCAGGGATCATGTTCCCAAGATGATAATATGCCAGATTGATAGAGATAAATTATAAAATAGGATGTCCTTGATTGACAGCTTTGCTATCTAGTCAGAGAAAAAAATCAAAAGAGGACAGTTTAGATCAAAGATTAAATTGTTCCTATTCATAGATTCCTAGATTTTAACATCAGAGAAAAAAAAAAAAAAAAAAAAAGAAAAGAAAAGAAAAAAAACTAACCACACACATTTATCTAGACTAACCTCCCACATAAAAAGGCAAAAAAAAAAAAGTTGTATTCCACCCATAACTGATGCAGAACCATAAATGTAGTTTTAGAAAGACATCTCATTTCAATTTATATCATTCAAGGATGACAGGAAAAATCTGATTTCTGCTTAAGTAATTTTAGTATTAAAAACATGTCTTGAATTCAAGTCTGAATATAACCAGGCAAGCCTCCTGCCATTAAAAGTTGATCTGCTTTAATCAAGAACCCTTGATGCATCTTGACGTGCAAAGACAAGAGAAAAAACATTTCCTTTTTCCCATAGAAATGCAAAAATCATCCTATACCACCAATAGAGCTTTAGACAAAATATTCTGATTTGGTGAACTGTGTTCAAGTCCAGTAATCACTTTTCAGTTTGACAAGCAAACAAAATAATATTGGAAATATGAATTCTGTATCAACTGGAAATTAGTTTGATTGTATCTCTATAAAGATAAAAAAGTTTTCTGAATCTATGGAGCCTAAGAAATCTAAGAAGCCCCTTCCAGTAAAGTAAAAAATTGTTATCTGCAACACATTGTAGTAAGTGTCAGCTCTTGCCAGCACAAGGCATATGGTGATCTTCCATTTTTTTAAAAAGAGAAGCCTTAAAGCTATTAGATACCACTTTTTAACATCTGACGTAAAGAACTGATTTGAAAATTTTAAAATAAAACAACACATTTTTCCTGAACATTTTGAAATGAGATTTTTAGTATGCTCTTGGCCAAAACAGTTTGCCAAACTTACAAGTCATTTCAATCAGCCTATCAGCAAGGGAATATATAATTTGAAAGGTTCACTCATCTGTAATGGCATTTAATCATAGTAGGCCCATAATTTACAGTCACTGTATATTTTTATTTTCATACAAAGAGTTTACAACTGATTCTTATCTTACATCTTCAGCAGACACTGATACTTTTCATAAATATTCATCCTGCTTGCTCATACATATTTGATTAATATTAATTATTTGTTTGTTTTAAACATAGATTTTCCTTTAGTTGTCATGACTAGACAGGAAGGTGTAGAGGAAGGTGTTTGCATGGAAAAAAAAAGTGAAGAAAATGTTTTCAAAGAGGCAGAAGTAAAAATGAGTGTCAAAGGCAACATATTACTTCCTAAATTTTGGTAGAAACAGCTCTCTCCTTGTGATAACATTTTTGGGATATTTGTATATTTGCCTTGTATTGTTCTGCCCTTTGAAACCCTACTGGGAACTTAAGGATATCTTGTCACAGCTAGATCAGATCCAATGAGCTCATGATGTCATAGGCACAAAGGTGATATTTAATGTTATTGGTCTAAGGAAATGGGAATAAGAGTAGGCTTCTTGTACCATCAGAAAGAGAGTAGGACAGGGGAGAGGGTAGGATATCTGGGTTAAAGGATAAGAAAATAAGGCTTACTGCCCCTGAAATTAGTGAATAACTTGATTTCTTAATGTTGCACTTTATTTGCACAACTAAAAGCTATCCTTTGCTGGGTCCTGTGTGTGAGGAGGAACAGGAAAAGAGATAACAGAACACTGAACAGAGTAAAAAAGCAGCCAGTTCACAGGGCTTCATGTCTAGAGTTAGTGATTCAAGACATCCAACAACCTAGAGGTGGCTGTTTTCCCTTTCATGTGGGTTGAAATGCCACCAGCCCAAGAAAAGATGAAAAGTACATAAAATTCACTGTACACCCTTTTGCAGGCTAGGGTGGTGCTTTCAGACATCATTTATCACGTCAGGGGACCTAACTGCTTTCTAGTCACATTTCTGTTCACTGATAGCAAGAGTTTATGGACATTCAGGAACACACTGGAAAACTGGAGACAAGTGTCAGTTATCTATGGCTATAGATCTGGATTCAGATGTGCTCCACACAATTACACTGGCCATCTCTGGGCATTAATAGCACCCAGAAGTAGTAGTTGATGCAGAAAGCCACGTGAGTAAAGTGCATTTGGACCTAGCCTGAATGCTTCAGCACCAACCTGCTCTATTCTAAAGTGGGACTCTCAGAAAACCACCAGTTCTGCTTACTGCCAGCTGTGGCTAGAACAAAAGCTGGGCCCATACAGCCCACCAAAAGTCCTGGACTGGCCATGCCACTCTCTTCATCTCATGTTCCCCCCTACTCTGCGGTTGGAGTAAGCTTGTTGCACAAAGCACAGCTCAAGTAAATGGGCATGAAAGTTCTGCAAGAATCAGCTTGGTATGAAAACATATAGGAGCTCCAGGCTGGCGTCATGAAAAACCCCTCAAGCATCATCATTATGTTCCCTATTGCTCATATTCCGTGCATTTTTTCTAATGTATGAATTTTCCCAGACCTTCATTACCTAAAATAATGGGGTTGTCAAGATCACTGACAGCTGTGTTAGCATAAAAATAATATGGGATGCAACTCCTTCATGTTTCTGGACTTGAGACAGCTATTAAGTATTGCCAATTAAAAAGAAACTTTCTCTTGTGGCAAAATGATCATGCAGCTCTCTACTCTGAGGTTTCATACACTTTATTTACAATATCTGATACCAGATATTCTTTTGAAATTCAGAGATAATATTCAGTATGGACATTGTTATAGAAATTTTAGAAGAAATCCAGTATCCTTCCATGGAGAAATTTAAGGTTTTTTAATCTGGCAATTTGTTTGCTTTTAAGCAAGTCAGAGAACAAATCAGTATCTCTGTTCCATGGGGGTCTTCCACATTCATTCACACAGTATTCCTATTATGTAAGATTTGAAAATTACTGGCTATGGACTGAAGATGAATTTCTAATTCATTTTTGCTGCCAAAAATAACTTAAGTTTTAGAGGACGGAAGATACGTCAAAACCTCTAATAGGTCAATTCAGGCCATACTTCTTCTATACTTTTGGTTACTACAGTTGAGCTTGGAGTATTTAGAGAACTTTGAGTCTCTCAAACTGAATATCTGCACTGCAAAGACAGGAAAAGCTCAGCTAAAACGGTGCCTGTGAGGAGAATATTAACAATTTTGTTTAGTTTTGAAACAGACATTAGAAAAAGTAGTTGCCATGAGAACTCTTCTGTTCCATACAAAGAAAATTGTATTAGGATTGTGAAGTTAAATACTTAGAAGCTAGAAAATGGCAAAAGTAAGGTCACCTTTTCAACCTTTATTATGTTCTTCCCTGAAAATATCTTTAATTATATGATAATATGGGGTTTTTTTCCAAGCAAGCCCCTCCCTTATTCAGCCTGTAAGGTGAAAGGTGTTCTCTCTATATGCAACTATTTAATATGTTTTTATCCTAATCATTCATGCTTCCAATACACTTTATAAGCACAAGGTTGAATACACAATATTTTAGTTCCAGTGAAAGGCTTCCTAGATATCTTCATTGTAGTATTACAAAAGAAGAAAACAAAACAAAACCCCGAAAAGCAAAACACAACAAAACAAAAACAGTATTCACAGTTTTCATAGTTTTATCCTAGCACTCAATTTTAAAGTGGGTTGAAGTTCAGTGACATTCAGGTATTATTCCTCACTGATACCCGAATATTCCAGACCATCTGAACATTTACAAAAGTTGGAAAGAAAAAATATCATTGCAGTTGTCAGTTATTTAAAGGTTTTTGTGCTAGGAGGTTACATATACAATGTTTATAACCTTTCAAAAGAATCACTATATTTACTTCTAAAACTGCTGCAGACTAACAAACAATTTCTCATTCGTGGCCCGATTGATTGTCTTCATGGGGAGCTCATGCAAAGTAAATGTTGGTTTATCCTTATAGTCAGTCCCCTAATGTCTCCTGAATTATCAGTGGAGATATGGCAGAATGATATCAACGATCTGCATAACAATAAAAAGCAAATATTTTGTTCGCATCTAACAGATGAAACATGAATCATGTTGCCTGGAGTGGCATGAGTGGAAAATGCGATTAAAAACATAAAAGTGAAAGGGAAAGAGAACAGCAAGAGTAGATACTGGTTTACAGCTATTAAAGTGCATGAATATTACTAGAGTTACTGCACTTCAGAAAGTCTGGTTTGTGCCTCTGAGATTCCAAAGCCCTCAAACAGCAATAAACTCAATATTGGATATAAAAACACATGCATAATATTCCCACCCCAAACTGAACAAGCAAAAGAAAATTTTCATAATACCTGAGAGAAATTATATTTAAAAACTTGATACTTACCTACTTCAACAAAAAAAATATAAAAGTTGTGGGTTTGTGTTTGTTTGGGGTTTTTTTCCTCGCTTTTGCAAATAGTAAAGCAAGCTAAAGGCTCTCAAAATTATTATCTATCTGTTTTTTAGATAGTAGTGAGTACAGCCTTGCATGGATCAATGGCTTGATGCATTATAAGAGTGCAATCTTTCTAGGGAACGTAGATACATGTTTGAATTTCCAAATGGACAGAAAAACTCACAATGGTTCAATTTACGTACTTGTCTAATTACAAATATTATCAAGGCTAGCTGATTCCCTTCTGTCAATATTCCCATTTTACCTAGAAATATATTACATATATCTCCACCCTTTCCTCGTCTTCCAGCAAATGAATCTCCCAAAACCTCTTATTTGCCATTTCTGCTCGGGAAAAGAGGACAAAACCCTCTTGCTATCTCCTGCTGGTGAAGAGTCAGTAACAGCTCATTAACATCTGTCTTAGTTTAGAGCAGAGTCCAAGCTGCAGGAATGTGCTCAAGTAAACCAGCAGTACGATGACCCCCAGATGACCATGGAGACAGAGACAAGTGCTGTATGGTGCAGTGTATACAAAGCAAGATGTTTTGCTTAGATAGCCTAATAGGAGACCAGAGTTCCTCACAGACAGCTTGAAAATTGCCTTCTGTATTACAAATATTACCTTTCCCTGAAAGGAAAATACATCAATTTTATGCAGCTGGAAAAGCAGTTAAGTAAACCAAGGAATCTAGTAAAAAAATACTGGGTTTAGGTCCCTGTTTCTTACTCCCTCTTTCCTCTCCATAACTAAGTCTTTTTTTTTTTTTTTTTTTTTTTTTTTTTTTGCTATAGTCCACAATAATATGTGTTTGTCAAATGGTCGTTAAATGCAATTAAGCAATTCTAATCTTATAAAAATTCATTATTGTTACTGATCTGATGACTCTGCTAAAATTACTGTAACACTCTGTGGTTTGCTCTGAAAACATATTATTGATTGGATGCTTATTTTGCCATTTAGGTACAAAACCTCACCACAGTCAATATCCCAGTCTCAGTGAGGTCAGTTCATAGACTCATTGTCTTGTCAAGAAGGAGAAATATGAGTTAAATGCAGTCCTCTGTGCTGTGGGCCACTTAACAACAGTATGGAACTGCAACCCAGGAAACGTTAGTTCTTCCCAAAAATAAAAATATGTTATCCCTGGCCAGTGTTTTTGACCTTGGGAAGGCACACCTGTAGCCATAATGTTTCTATATAAGACAAAATAACATTTTTTCAAATATTGTAAGATCTACTTATGAGCAAGGAAAATACAGAACTTCAGGAAGAAAAACCCAAACCTGGTCTTACTGATCCAGCATGATGTGAACTGTGAGTAGCAGAAATCTAAGAGTGTACTGCCTGTCAGCTGGGCAGTGGACCTCCATGGGTAGGTTTTCAGCCTGCTCCAAGTCTGAGATTAAATTTGGTTGTTTATACGGCTGCAAAAGCAGATTTGTGGATACCTTGTCTACTTGCCATATCCTAGCTGCTAGTAGAAGAAATTTGGCTTGCGCTGCATGTTGTCTGCAAAGGAAAATTGTTTTGATTAAATGCATGATTTTTTAAACCAATTTTTTTTTTTACTATTTTAATACCACAAGGTTACATATGTGGCTATAGCAAACTACAGGTGCTTTGTTGCTATGAGGAGTTATTTACTTTCATAAAGAAAATCTCCTCCGCTTTTATAAAAAGACATTACCAGTTGCACCAAACAAAGCAGGGCCATTTCCTGTTAAATATATTACTATACGTGAATGCTTCTCAAATTTTGTTTATTAAAAAACAAAAAAAGCACAGTAAAAAGCCATTCTTCCCTTCTCATTAAGTATCATAAACCATATAGGAGGGGGGATGTTGTCCTCATCCTTGCCGTTTTCAGACAAAGTCAGAAACTATTATTTGGTTAGTATAATTTTTCATCCTCCATTGAACAACTTACATGACCTTTAGTGTAGGTTTTAAAGCTCAGTTGCCTATTCATTAGGTTGACAAACTTGTCAAAACCCTGCAGAACTATGTCAATTATGTCAAAAATGCTTGCAGGTGCCACAATATGTGTCAGCACTCAAATGACTCCTGTCAGCCATTGCTGAAATTACAAGAAACCCTTCTGGGGACAAAAGGAAGCAGAGAGAAAGGAGAGAATCCCACTCATTTTATTGACACTGGTCACTCTCACACTAGTGAGGGTTGTCACAATTCCTTCTTTATCTGCAGCATTGTTCTTTAATGAAATGAGTAATTAGTTGCCTCCCAATAAAGAACCTCAGGGTGGTGATCAACAGCCAGCTGAACATGGGCCAGTGTGTGCCCAAGTGGCAGAAAGGCCAATGGCATCCTGGCCTGTATGAGCAGCAGTGTGGCCAGCAGGAGCAGGGCAGCGATTGTCCCCTGTACTCGGCACTGCTGAGGCTGCACCTCGAATCCTGTGCTCAGTTCTGGGCCCCTCACTACAAGGACATGGAGGGGCTGAAGCCCAGAGAAGGGAAACAGAGCTGGGGAAGGGTCTGGAGCACAAGTCTGATGAGGAGCAGCTGAGAGAGCTGGGGGTGTTTAGGCTGGAAGAAAAGGAGGCTCAAGGGGGACCTTACCACTCTGTACAACTGCCTGAAAGGAGACTGTAGTGAGGTGAGGGTCAGTCTCTTCTCCCTGGTAAGAAGTGATAGAACAAGAGGAATTGGCCTCAAGTAGTGCCAGAGGAGGTTCAGATAGGAAATTAGGAAAAAATTCTGCACTGACAAAATGGTCAAGCATTGAAACAGACTGCCAAGGTAGTGATAAGGACCACTACCCTTGGAAGAGTTCAGGAAATGTGTGAATATGGCACTCAGGAACATGATTTAGTGAGAAACATGACAGTGTTTGATTAAGTTGAACTCACTGATCTTAGAGTTATTTTCAAATCTTCTCAATTCTATGTCAAGAAACTAATATTTCATTGTTTTTTACTGTAGCTTTCTGAGCAATATATTTAAAAAAAAAAAAAAGACAAACCAATCAACCAAAACAAATCTCTGTGGCTTAGATAAAAATTGATTAAAAATATTAATATAGTCAGAAATTTTCTTAAAAACTCTTTTCCTGCTTTGTAGCAAGCAATATTCTGCAGTGAAGTTCCTGAAAACCATCACATGTATATTGTCATGTAGATAGGAATCTACAAACTAAAAGTTTCCCTCTGGTCTCATTCATTGGCTGATTAGTTGTTTCTCTCCATTTAAACCATCCATAAAGAATGCAGGGAAATAAACAGTATGTCAAGGAGAAAGAGCAGATGCAAACAAAATAGTTTATATTGGACAGTAGGTAGCAGTAGTAATTCTCCTTGCCTATTTAGACTGCCCTGAACTACTACCTAACTAAACATTCCTGTTTTCTTTCTCCATAAAACCTTTCCAGTAAATGACAGAGCGTGCTTTACAGGCCAATCTGGTGACAACAGAGAGTTTATAATGTCACTGGCAGAAGAAAGTGACTAGATGAATTGCCCTAGAAATTTTAGATTAAATAAAAACCAGAAGCTGCTACGTATTAACCTTTTTTTCTTTTTCTTTCCTATAACCTTTTCTCCAGAAGGTGGCTTGCTCCTCTCTGTCTCATTTGGCTCACTAGAACACCTAGTAGGGATGAGGGCTCCACTGGGCTTGATATACAATGAATATGATACACAACAGTGAGCAGCACAGTATATCCAGAGACTTAAGACTTAAAAACTAATTATATAGCAGGGACAAGCAGAGATAGGGAACACAGCAGGAAACAAGCAGTTTGCCAAAGTTTCCTTGGCATGCTGTTCTTTTCCATCTTTTACAACAGCAAAAAAATAAGAAAAAAAATCAGCATACTGTTAGTATTTTTCACCCACAGGTCTCAAGAAGCTTTACAGACATCATTGCTATTCCCAGCTTTTGTATTTTGGGAAAAGAAAGTACATGACTTGTCTGAGGACTCAAGTGACATGATGGCAGACTCAGGAGCATGGTATATTGCACCAAGTATCCTTCATATTACTTTTCCTTTGTTGTATTTTGGTGGGTTTGGGGTTTTTCATAAATAAGAAACTGTTACTTTCACCTTCTCTCCCTCAGTTGTTGCCTTTACTTTGAGGAGCAGACCAAAGGACAGTAGATCCTTTCCCCAGTTCTACTGCAAAAAAGGACTCTAAACTTATAATAAGCACCCAATAGAGACTCCTTCCACATAGCAATGCTATAGACATACATGGGCCTGGCTGTATCTCTCTCCTTTTGAGAAAAGGAGCTGGCTTATGTCCTAAATTTCCTCATGAGGGCAAAATACTACTGTCACAACAAGTACATAGATCAGACTAGTAACTTTTCATGGAAAGAAGAAAACTGTGTCTGGAAAGCAAGCCTAGAAGCTATACAGACTTCTGGATCCCACATGCAACTAGATTAACATCAAACTTAAGCAGACCTGCAAGCACCCTGTAAAATACTTCCCATTCACCTCAGTATAGGACTTAGAATAGAAAAATAAAAGCCAACTGAATTCAGAGGGAGATGTCGTAAATCTCCAGTTTTTTGAGAGAAAATTGATTTGCTCTACATATTTGCAAAAGAAAGCTTAAGAAGGGGTCTTAATCTAGTCTCTCCCTAATATTTGAAATATTTGTAGCAGAGTTTTGATTCATTTATATCTATGCAGTGAAAAATGAATGCAGGAGCCTCATATACACTAGGTGCCCTGAGGGTTTACTCCTCTGATCATGCAAAGGCATATAAAGGCAGGAAACAAGGCACCCTTCCCAAGTATCAGAGCTGGGCATTAACAGGAACATGAACATCTGCAATAGCACTGTGTGCACAGCAAATGACAAATGCTGACAGTTCAATGAATGGCATCGGGAACAAGGAGCTAAATGATGCACTCGGCAGCTGAAGGGTAGTCATGACAGTCATTAAAAATGAAAAATTACTACCTTAATACACTGTGTCTTCACAAGCAAGTACTTGCCTTTGTCCCTGTTGAGACTTAAAAATTGTAGTGAAACAAACAACTAAGAGTAGAAGCCGCACAACACTGAGCACTGGTATCCTGATAGGTTCAAGCGTAACTGAGTAGTGGTGCATGCCCAAATGAGTGATTAAAAACTAGACTGAGAGGTTGGTTTTTTTTAACTAGAAAGCCTTCCATCTCATTTTCACAATGCTATTTTTGTACTAGAAAGAAACAAAAAAAGATTACTTGGAGCTCCTCAATTCCATATTTTGATTTTCAGCCACAGTGTGGTTTGTATGGGGGATCACTCCATTCCTGCAGCAACCTCACAACACCCAGTGCTTAAAATATTTTACAGTAACTGCTTGGAGTAAAGAAGCAACGAGTTCCAAAACTTCCTGCTGACTCTTCTTCATGTGTATGCATCTTTCAGCTGAGCAGTTGGAACTCCCAGATGTGTTGCTATGGGTCTTTCTCAGTCCTTCTACTGGTAGCTTTGTGCTTTGCCTAAAAATGTTATACAAACATTAGGTCAGTGAAATATAGCATCATAGATTACAGTTATAGCCTCTGTAGAGCAGTATTAAAGTTTCAGTTCTTGCTTTGAGCAAGTGTAAAGGATTATGTCAAACACAACAGCTAACAGAAAGACTGAGCAAGCTATAGCTCAGAGCACTCATGGGGCAGGTGACTGGAGCACTTTGCTCTGCTCCAGATATTTTTGGGATACAGTTTCATGATGCAAGGAACATGTAGATTATAGCAGAACAGTAGTAGCTGGTGAAATAAAGGAAAGTAGACACGTGCATGTTCCATATATCAAATCTTCTGACCACTCAGAAGCAAATCTCTATGTTACTGTGAAATCATACTGATGGGAAATTTTAGATACATAGTTTAAAAGTTAAATTTTTCATGTCTCCAAGTGTGTCAGAGAACAAACAAGGATTCAGAGAATTTAAACCTATGAATTTAGGCTGTACTGATAAGCACATTTTGGAGGATATGTGGTGCCAAAGTCCTTTTATGTATCTAACCTTATTTCTTCTATAGTGCTATTGATTTACCTAGACCTACCCCTGAGTAAAAGTACTACTCTGGGTAAGATTATTATAATTTGACCTTTAAAGACAATTTCAGAACATCCTAGTTAATTCAATTTTATAAGTGACATTAACACCTATCACATATTACAAATGCTCTTAGAAAATATTAAAATGAACAGTAGATGTGTAAAAAGAGGCAACAGAGCACCTAATGCACCTTAAAACAAAACTACCTCACAAAAATGCCTTCAGTCTTATTAACATCCATAAAAGAAAAAACAGTGCTATGAAGTCCTTTTCTTCTAATGCATATGCTTCCCAAACTGTTGTGAGGGAAGGCCTGGGAGCAGATCCTCTGAAGGTTCTTGGCAGGTTTTGTGGACCAGTAAAACAAACGTGTTCCAGAAAGCAGTGCCTTCCTGTGTCTATCTCCAGGGCAAAGTCCAGGTCTGAACAAAAGGTCAGAAGAGGCTTCCCTTTCTTGCTAGTCTTAATAAAGCCCAAACAAAACGCAAAGTATTTAGTCCTTTACAAATGAGACTAAAAGGAATTTATGAATTTCACCTGTAATATGAAGTCCCGTTAATAAGCCTATTTGAAACTCACATGAAGAGAGCAAGGATCAGGGTTGCAGGTAATCCAAGTCTTAGGTAATCAAGGTTTTGACAAAGTAATATAAAAATTCTAAATCTCAGAAACAGCACGCAGCATTTTCAATGCAATCGTGCCAGTCCTAGGCAGATCTTTTAAAAGACAATATTTTCATTTGCAGTTTTCCAAGTCCATCTGGCTTCTGATAATGTCTATGTTTGACTCTTGCTTATCAGGTTTCAGTTTCATTATTAAAAGCTGTATGTATTTACTGCCAAATTTTGCCTCTTGAGTTAGAAGTTTTCCATGTTTTATCACGTTTGAAAATATTAATATGAATACACTGTACACACTTATTTGAAAGTAAAAACTTTTAGCTGTTTTGATAATAAGAATCAGAGAAGGAAGGAAACAAGCATGTTAAGGAACAATAAAGTAAAATGTCTTCACCTGAGCTTCACAAATGTATTTTAAGATCACAGTCTCCTACACATTATAGACAAATTTTAGAAAACAGTTGTCTTAGTTCCTTCCATTTTAGAAAGCAGTTGTCTTAGTTCCTAACTTCCAAGGTGCAGCAACTAGAAAGGGTTATTTCACTACCATTAAGTATTGTTGCACTAGCAGTGATTTTTTTTTTCCAATATAAATGATAACTCTTCATTTGAAGTCAGATTTGTCAGCTTATTTCTGTAAGACAAATGAGAAGAAATTCAGAGTACCTTGATGTTAATTCAGAATTTGGGTCCTCTTCCAAAGTTCACCTGAGCACATGCAAATTCATTTCTTTGGTATACCATCAGACAGATGTGAGAGAGATCATGCTGGTGTGTCATTATATAACTGTGGATGGGCTTTCTCTTCTTTTCTTTCTTCCACCTCCTACTCATCATCAATTCTGAATGATGCTAAATTAAGTTCAGCCTGGATATATGGATATGCAACCCTTCTACATTCAAACAAGCTGTGTATGGATGAAAAATAATTGATTTGAGCCATGGCTGTTCTGGCTTATCACATTCTTTTATAATAGTGCTTACCACTATTAACCTGGTATTAATATATTTTCATTACAAATTTCTCATTTCTCTTGTTCTGTAACCAATGTCATTATTCTCTTTTCTTTCTTGGCAGACTGCACTGTATTCAGAAGTCTGACACTCTTGCATATGGTTGGAGGTTTCTCTCCCCCCTCTAAACAATCACCAACCTTGCAGTTCTACACCCATTCCCTGTGATTTGCTTTATTTTGTCAAACTTCTTTCAAGACAGTAGGCACCCTTTTAAATTGAGTTATTCTCATCGAATTTGCATCAGGCATGATCTACTAGCCCTTTGACTACCTTTATATACTACTTGCTACAGATTTAAGATTTGAGAAATCCACCTTTACTTCTCTGCCGGGAAGAAGATCCATATGTGTTCCAGGAGGTGTGAGGTAAATGCTACCCTACCTGTCTCTTCATTCTAGACTGTCAGGGACTGATTATTTCATCCTTACAAAAGAAAACTCTGTGGGAGTTTGTGCCGCTTAAGCACAGCAGGAAGAGACCTATAAAGACATAATGACAGAGAAGAATATTTGTCCTTTGCATTATCAATCCCACTGTGTGACAAAGGCAGGTAGATCCCTCTACCTCAGGGATAAGAAGAAGGCATGGGAAAAGATGACCATTTTCTTCTTTTGCTCGTAGTTATCCTTTCACTGTACAGCTCTCCTACCTACTGAGATTTTTATCTTCCCTCACATTCAAAGTTTGCTCCGTCCAAGTGTTTGCACACTTTTCCATTCCACAAAATCTTCTTTGTCCACATTTGGAAAAAGCACACATGAGAGGACTAAGCTTGCAAAATGCAAAGCAAGAGTTCCACTCAGCAAGCTTCTCTTTTTTTTTACTAAAATTAACTTCCCTTAAGAAAATGAATTGTTCTTTATAGCCAAAGTGAATGCATGTTTCTTATCAGGAACAAAATAAGTACACCAGAGAAGCTGATAAAAAGCATTTTCAATCTTGTGAACAGGAAATATTGCAGCAGTATGAAACAACTTTCAAAAACTCCATGTAACTTTAGCAAAAAGGAAATTAGAAAAATGGGACAGAACTCACAAAACATAGAGGAAATAATATTTTTAAATGGCCAAAAGACTCAAACATTGGAAAAATATTTTCACGGAAATTTTTGAAAATGCTGGTTTAGACTAATCCAAATTAAAAGAAAACTCCAAGCAGAATGGAATGTCACTTAGAAGAGAAACAACCAGTCTCGTTACTTAAAAAAAAAAAAAAAAAAAAAAAAAGTTAAATCCTTTGGAATTCTGTCAACACTTTAAATGGCTCTCATGTGATGATCAAATTCACTAGTACACATCCTTCACTGAATTTGAGAGAATGGTGATGACAGAATTGCTGATGTTCAAAAGCAGAGGATTTAACCCCAAATATATTTGCATTAGAGTCCCATTATGAATATGACAGCAATGTTTTAACAACAAGTGGGGTTTTTTTTAACGGAGAAAGTTCTATAATTTTTGCCACAGAAGAGGTTCTCTGGAAGGCTATATACCCTAATTAAATGTCACAGAGAAGGGTAATTCATTCTGCCTCTGTTGGCAGTGAAATGGTCTACCAATGCCACAATATAATTTGCATCACTATCATTATTGCTTGTAAGCAAGTTCTGTGATCTTGAGATATAATTAATGTAGATGGAGTTGCATACACATAAAACAGGATTAGCTCTTTTCAAGATGTCTTTGATCCTACTCATAATTAAACCCCACACACCCAAATATAGGATAGAACAGGTTTTCAGGAACATTTACATAAAGGTCTGTAACTCTGTTGTACATTTCCCCCACAGCCTCCAGAAAACTAATGATCTCATTTCTCACATTTTGAAACCAATGATTTTTGTGAACAGGTTATGCTAAAATTTTGGGCATTGCTTCACAAAGCCAATTAGAATAGTAAAATAAGATTACATATTCATTTTAGGTCACTGCAGTGATTTTTTACTCATTTCAGCATGTCACACATCTGTGGTAGCTCTTAGTCTATCTTTAGTGTAATTTTTTGACAGTTTGCTGCAAATGTTTCATTCTGACTCTTTTGTTGTCTGCTTTCACCCTCGCCGATTGCTCGGCTGTGACAGCAATGACTGCCGATCATGTCTGATATGGGTGAGAGGGGCTGAAATGTGTCTCAAGTCATTGCTAGGGCAGCCTTTACATGTGCCTGAAAGTTTCTTCATTTTCCTTGAAAAGCATATGTTTTTATCATATTTTGGTATTCCTGATGTTATGAAGCTCTTTTTGTTATGTTATAGAATGGAAAGAAGTTGTGTAGGTAAAAATATTCACTTACAAATTGATATGCATATCCCATTGCTACAATACACATGTTCTTAATGGAAAATAGGTGATGTTCCTAGAGTGACCTGGAGAGTTGAAAACATACACAGTGAAAAGGGTACAAAATAGGCAGCTTTTGAGAGCTGCTTTGCCCGTACATTTGTAGGTGTAATTCACCTGAGATGGGCTTCCTTGAAATTTAAATCTGAAATTACAGCAAAAGAGATGCTCATTAGCACAAATAATATGCGCAAAATCTCTGCCTGACAGAGTATGCTGACATTAACAACATCCCCCACACATGCAGAAAAAGTGGTTTTCATCGTTTTGGGGGGTATTTTGTGGATTAAATGCAGTCCGCAGAGATACTGTGACTATATCTGCATCTCCTATCTAGCACAGAGCCTCAAATCTGGGCTTATGTGGACTTAAAAATGTAGCAACCTTTGGCTAGTCTGTTTAGGGAGAATATACTCTCTGCTTTGGAACAATACTTTATTTCCATAGGCATTTCGATTAACTTTTGTTATAGATGTTATCAAAGTTACCAAATAAAAAAGCCTGTGCTACAGCTGTCACTTTAGCCCTATTCTGGCCTGTGATTCATCAGAAGGGCCTTTGCACTCTCAGGTAGAAAACCTTTGTCTGTTGTCTTAGTGCTCATATTGCAAAGTGCACGGGTTCCTCTGTGCCAGACTAAACGGTCCTTGCTTGGAAACTCGAGTGAGCATAAAACCACCAGGAGCACATAGCACTTGACAGATGCACGGAACAAACTGCTGGGTCTGACACCGTGTAGTTATCCAGCTTGCTGGCAGGAAGTGTTCCTTTGCAAATATAAGAGAAGTGATCACAGCTCTGGTAGCGTGGGGGTCCCTTCGTGTTGTGCCACAGCCTTTTGTCACTTCTGGCACTGTGGCAAGAAATGCCACTGAGACAAGAACAGTTATGCTAAAGCCAGTTGTTGCTGTTAGCTAATTAGATCCTCATTCTGCCTGTTAAATTCCAGTAATGCTTCTGTTTGTTTTCATTAAATTAGATATTTTCTTCTGTACAGTATTCACTAAATTATGTAGAAGTGCAATGTTTATGCACCCACACAGGAGGATCAGAACACATCATCTGCTCTGAAGCAGTGGAATAAAAAGGCAGCAAGGTGGATGAAACTGACTGGTCCCTCCCTCTCCCACGTCTACAGTCCTACCTAAACCATATAATAGGTCAATACAGCTGTAGCCATCAATATTCCCTGCTCCAGAACAGACTGAGATCCGTCACCCACCAATTTATTCCTCTCTCATCCTACAGCCTGGCCATAAAATGCAGCTGACAGTAATACAGTTTCTGCAGCCTTCTCTTGGCAAAATTATTTTATTCTGGCTTTGATACAAGTTTTAGGATTTAGTCTGTTTTACCATTATAACAGAGTCTTGAGAATTCCTATTGTATGTTAGATATTGTCTAATAAATTGTCTGCAAAACCAAAGGACTGAATCCATATTTAAAACCTACAGCAAATTAGATTCAGAGAATAACATGCAAATAATGTCATGTCGATTTCTAGTGGTATTATAAAACAACTCTTATTTATTCAAACAATTACATTTTCTGGACGCTATGATTAATGTAGGTGATTTCAAGCTCTACGACTTTAATTTTCAACAAATAAAAAAACAAGGAAAAACCCCAAAAGAATGCAATCAACAACTACCAATTAAGGACAGATTTTAAAACTGCATGAAAGAAAGAAAGAAAAACTGAGAAAAAGTACTTTGATTTCTTAGGATTATTCAACTTTAAAGTGCCTTATGCTCAAAACCAACGAACTCTTTTTCCTTTGAAAGTGGAAAAGTTACTGGCCATTTTGGCTCTGTTTTACTTTGTCAGGAGGTACAATCTGATTATTGTTGTGTTCTAGTTTGGGTCAATAAGTGTGCTGACAATAAAGTCTTTAGAAACAGCAGAATTACAAGGGGGCACACTCAGTATACTATTTTTACTGACCAAGAACAACCCTGAATAAGCTTTCAGAAAGGCAAAATTCTTGGGGACAACTTTGGGGTTTTTTTTAATTCTGTAAAATTCATTGTGTGTTTTGGATGAATTACACCAGGATTTTCTAATCCAAGTAAAAGAAATGTAACAGAATTCTTAGAAGCTTTAAACTAAGGACTGCACTTAAAACCATGTATATTTGTTTGCATAATGAAAAATGGTTTTCCCTGGAGGCAGTGGCTGAAAAAACCCTAGAAACTGGTTTCTTATAGTGTCTGTGGAGTCTGACTATTCTTAAATAATTTTTCAAATTGTTGATCATGACACCTGCTAAGAGAGAGGTTTAGAAATGTATCTTCCTACTCCTATTTTTAAACCTAAAACTTTTTAAAGCAATTGCCAGTTTGACTGCATAAAAAAATTAACATAAATGACAATTATTAGTATTTTCAAATTATGCATTGTTGCCTGCAAAGTGCAATATATAAACAGTTTTAGTTATCTCATGTTTTCCTGTGTTTCTGCACTCTTTCCTCTGTGGCTTTATCCTCTATGTAGGTGACAGATGGATTTTCACCAAAACAAGACAAGAAGCAGCCATCAGAGACAGCTTGTCTTGAGCAAACTGCAAGGAAATCTGCTGCTGTAGGACTGAGAGATGCACAGCTGTTGTGACAGAAGAGCCATACTGCATCACATGACTGAGCTCCGAGGGTGAATCCTGACTCTCGACTGCTTGGTGTCTTGCTCTGGTATTAAAAAATGTCCACAGCAAGTGCAAACATGACGCAAAGTGCCACCTGCTCTGGAAAACCCCCCTCAAGGCTGGGGTTGACCATGGCCACCTCAGAAACTGTGCTTAGCGCCATAACAATCTGCTTTGCATAGATAGGCACTGCACAACTGTAAAGAAGTATCACAGGTGAGGGTACAGCCAAATATGCCGAAGTCTTTCTCATACATCTCACATGTATGGTAGCTTCTGTTTTCCTAAGCAATGCTGCTAGATAGGTTACAAGAAGCAATAATAAAAGGGTTTGCATTTTCTTCGTGATTTTATGCATTTTATTTGTATAATTTCGGACAGTATTTTTTCTCCATATGTCACTAGTTTAATTTAAGAGAATAGTACCTATTCCACTGAAATCTGCTGAGATAAAGCAATTACATAATGTGGAAGTCCTGCAAACCTGATCCATATTTTGCAGAACCATAATTTGTACTCTGCATGCCTGAGTTGGTTTTCACACTCCAAGATCCAGCCCATTTTATTTGGTTTCTGGTTAACACATTTAACAGGGATAACTGAAAGTTAGAAGTGCATGCATTTTAACTTCTTTCAAGTTTCATGAACATAAAAATAGGAATATGCCCAAAAGAGTTGCATATATCACTTTTATGTCACAACAGTGCTGTTTTCAAAGCAAATTTGCTGTTTAGTAAAATGTGAATGTGATGACATAAAATTAGACTGCCGTAAATGCTTCACAAATGTACTGGGTCACCAGAAATAAGTATGTCCACTTTTTTATACTTTGCTCAGGCTACTCAGGTTTTTAACCCTGCAAAGTGGCTTATTTTCAGATATTTCACCTCTGAGCCAAACCCAGGCAGGAAGGGAGGAGGTCCAGAAGAGCCAAGGTTGTGAGATCTATCCCTCTCCAAAAGAGATGATCAAGAGCAGATTTTTGCAACTTTGCAACTGGAAGGGGAAAGGATGCTGTAAGCTGGGCTTGGATACACGAATTTGTGATGGCTTAAAGCTGCTGAAGGAGGTGAGCAAGGTAACTGTGGGCAACTAGAAATAGATACCAGCTAAAAGAATAACTGACTTGAGACAAAATAGCTGCAGAAATAGATCTTCTGGGTAATCAATCAAGGCAAAACACTAGTCTTCATCAGTATGGGATTTCATACAGGAGACATAGAGGAAGTACTGGGAGCTCTGTGAACTCCAAAATTCTGCTCGACAATCTGTCACTCCTGCAAACAAACTACTCCAGCTGAAGACACACTGTGACTGCCATCTCTTATGAAAGTAAAAGTGCTTTTCACTTCTAGTTTAAGAAAGAACTTGATAGATGTTATTACCAAAGCCCTGAAATAATAGCAATGCAAAACCTAGGGAAACTTCACAATCAATCTTGATGTTTCCAATATACTGGTTTCTTAACTTTATCTGAACAATTCCTGAAATTATAGCTGCAAATTTACAGATTTCGATAGTTATCCCAAATGTTGTCCTGTTGCACTGATCAGCAAAGTGATATTTCGACTGAACATTTTATAAATATTGCATTAAATTATACATCTTTACATTTCACCAATAGGGAAAAGCACCTTTTAAAGCAATATATTTTTCATGCACCAGAACTGCATTTAATAGTTTTCTGCTGTATTGTTTTTGGTTCATTAACATTCATACTGTTGTCTGCCACCTCATTTGTTTCAGTGTTTGCTTTAAATTTGCCTCGCTGAAATAGTTTCACACTGTGCTTGCTCCGCTCATCTGTTCTTTCTATCTGACTAATGCTTTTACTGTATGATCATATTCTATATATTTATGTAGATTCTGTGCTGACTTATGCACATCTATACACATAGTTATCATTTGGGGCAAAATCAAACAGCCCAAATTCAGTCTTGTGGGTGGTCTTTCATGAATAACAGCCAAGTATTCTTTTGTCACAAAAACTGCTTATTGATAATATGTAAGTCTTCCTTCTTCCCCAGAAGTGTAATTGCTTAGTTCTAAACTTCCTATGCAGAGCTTGACCCGAAGCTAAAATTAGATTCATCCTCCACTTCAGTGCCTGTCAGAGGAGTTCTGGAGATCCAGGCCCTTGAGACACAAAGGTCTGATTTGCAAGAAATTTTTTTGGAGACTTACACAAAGCAGAGTACTTGAGCTTGTTAGCCCAAATGGAACAGTTACTGACTGCACAATTTCAATCAGGAGATATTGTCTTGCAATCTCCAATAATGCCATAGATAACAATTTATGCTGCATACACCTGGAATACATGATAATTTCTCTAGCAAAAGATGTTTACTTTGCACAGTTCAGAGGTATCAGGACATTCTTACCACCTGCAGTGATACTCTTTCTTGCTCTTCATGGATCAAAGTATTATAAGAAAGAAAGAGATAAAGTTCTCCTAACTTATACAAACATCTTGATCCTGACATTCGTTTACAGATGGTATGTGTTGCTTTGCAGGAAAAATGTGGAAGAGAAAAATGCTTAGGTGATGAATATTCTGCAAGCACATGGAAATCCCTCAGTAGCACTGACAGAGCATATTGGCTTCTTCATCACCCTTTGGCCATCTATTGGTGCAGTCAATGACAAGAAGGGTATTGATGACAAAAGAGTCTAGATAGAGATGTCAGAATCTAACACTTTAGCTCAGACTTTAAATAACATGCAAGAATTTAAATTTCCAATCTTCACGATAAAAGTTTTTATATCACCTGCAGAAAGCAAGCATCAAATCTTTCAGATAGTCAGCCTTGATAGACCAAATCTATTGAAAAATAAAAAGTCTGTCCATCTGCATCCCACTGTTCCTAACTGGTTCATAGTAAAAGCATTGGATGAGAGTCTAAGTCTCCAGAAAGACATTTAAGATAGCTATCAGTTAGTGCCAGTAAGGAAATTAATCTAATATTAATTTAGCCAAAGGGAAGCGTTAACATTATGAATCTTTGTGCAAATCAGTTATTTCCAAATAAACTGAACTCTGTCCTAGAATACTTTGAGCATAATAATTTCAGGACACTTCCTAGTGTCCTGCCCTCCCTTGGCCAGGCTTTTCCCGGGGCTCTCTCCCGCCCTCAGCCGTGCCCTGCGCTGGGGCCGCTGGAGCTGTCAGGAGCCAGCACCTGCTCTCAACACAGAGGCCAGAAATAACTTCTAAAGCCGTGTAAGATAACAAGGGAACAGGTGATAGCCAACATGCATTTGTCAAGAATGTAACACATCAAACAAATCTCATTTTGTTACATAATGGGCAACTATGCTTGCAAATAAAGGAGAAGCAGTGTCATATGTTGTCATCGTTCAGGCTTTTGACATAACCTCCTGTGACATCCCCAGAGCCAAGCTGGGAAAGCATGGGAGACTTACTAGATAAAGCTTAGTTGAACAGCTGTAGGAGAACCTTAGTTGCTAAGAAATTGTGAGAATGCAAGGATATATCTGGCAGGGTGGAGAAGGGGGTCTGCCCCCTTATTCTGGTTCTGTGGAACATTTTGATTTAACACCCAGGATGAGGGAATAGAGAGTATGCCTGTTTCACTTACAGATGACACAAGTCTAGCAGGAGCAGTGAGTGTAGTAGAGACCAGAATTATAATTCTAAATTATTGTCCTAAACTTAAAATATGATCTTAAACAGTTTAAACTAAGTGGGAGAACCACCACAAAAACACAAGTTGGGGAAAAGCTAGCTGGGAATTTTTCCTTACAATAAATATTCAGGGGTTGCAGGGGACCGTGCCAGTCAAAAAGTCCTTGCAGAACAAGAATCTTTCCTGCAATCAAAGTGTAGGTTGGTATAATTTTCTAGTATATGGATATTTACCTAGTCCTTTCATTCAGTTCAGCCAGTAAACTCTGTTCTCTTTGTGTACTATACAGCTAGAAAGAGGCAGATTCATCAAAAAACAGTCAAGAAGATTGAAACAACAATCTAGTAAACATTATTGAGGATAGGCTGAAAGAATTGATGCTGTGAGGCTAAAGAAAGCAAACTGAAAGTCTTACAGGGATGAGAAGAAAATCAGAAGAGAAGACATCAGAATAGTCTTCAACTGCACAAAAACCAAAAGCAAAGAGGAAAGGTATCAATTGCATTTTATGTTTATTGCTGGCATAAGAGCTACAGAGCCTGAACAGCAATAAGGAAGATGTTTGTGAGCCACTGGAAGAATCAGTAGGACAAAGAAGACCCTGGAATAGCATGCCCATGAGAGCTAAGGAACATACATGACTGTAGCACTTTGTAAGCAACATACACAATTACTCCCTGTGAAAGACATAGTTTTAGCTGAATTCAGTCTAAAGTAAACAGATAAACTACATATGAGCTTCTGGGAACTACAATTTTTTTTGTTTTTTTCATTAAGATCAAGAGGTAGAAGATTAAATATCTATTCCTCTTCTTCCAATAAATAGACAGGAAAAGACATGAAAGGCTCTGTTCCACCACTGAGTATGCAGTACCTTCTATCCAGTGTTCACACTACCAACCTGCGAAATGAGACAAGAATAAACAAGTACATTCTGAGTTGAGTCAAATGCATGATGAATTACAGATTCAGGAACTGAAAGAGCAGCAAATATAATCACATAGGAGAATCCTGATCCTACATTTTAATCAACTTTCAACAGCACATCTCTTTCAGCTAGATTTTTCTGAGAACTTGGTTCACCTAAACATCACAGAATCACAGGATATGCTGAGTTGGAAAGGACCCACAAGGATCATTGAACCCAACTCCCAGCCCTACATAGGACCATTCCCAGGAGTCACATAATTTGCCTGAGAGCATTGTCCAAATACTTCTTGAATTCTGTCAGGCTGGTTCTATGACCACTTCTCTGGGGAGTTTGTAAAAATAAGACAATCCAAATCTTCTGTGCCATTTTCTGTAATGAAATCCTTTCACAATAAGAAATGACAGAAACAGATAATAGTTATAAACATTTTACTTTATCTAGGCCAGTTTTTACATAGTTGGAAAGCAAATCCTGACAAAATCCTCCTCTGAACTATTGGGGTAAGGTGGACTTTCCTCTGCTGAGCATAAGAAATATGAAGTGGCACATAGAATAATTAACTGGAATCTCTAATTAAACAGCAGCAACTAAGAGAGAACTTTGAGTCATCCAGAAACATTCTCAGGAAGTGACATTGTCTGAAATAAAAGTCCAGATGTCCATTAATTGCAATTCAGACAACCTTGAAACTAATCAGAAAGTGACATGGAGGTGTGAAGTTTCTACAAAATGTCCCTGTAGGATTAAAAGGGTAAAACGTTTTTAGTTAAGATGAGTAGGACAAGAACTTTGCCACATCACGTGTTTTCCCATTTAGGAACTGACAGGACAAACCACAAGCAGTTGCCTTCAGCATTACTTTATATTCAAGGTGTGAAATTAAGTAAGGAAAAGGAAGTACAAAGAGAGACATAGTTTAATGGTGGAAATTATCTGTGCTATCTGAAGTGAGTCAATATACCAGATAGAAAACTAGGAACATTGGAGTAGAAGGCTGGGTATCAAACTGTATTTTCTCTTTTTTAAAAAATAGAACATTAAGGTAAAAGCTTTAAAGTTTATTTTATGTTCAACATAATCAAGATCAAAGATATTGGATACTTTCTATGAAGGCTTATACTCAGAAACAGTATGCTTGAGCAAAAGAGTTGCCATGCTCAATTTTATCATTGTTCCATGTAATTTGGTACCTTTTCTTCAAGACTCAGTAGTTCTTCAAAATGTGTCACAGCAAAGAATAAGAAGCACCATATAAGATTACTCTGCCCTTAGGGACCAGGTTTTACCAACCCCTGTTATTTAATAGGTGGTTTATGTCCTGAATCATGCGTGTTTATACCCCACGTAAATTACCTATACAGCCTAATATAACTGTTCTCCTTATTCACAGAAATGTTTATTTCTGATACTGTATCTTGTGGTAATGATTTAAGTATGCCAGTTAGTCACTGTACTAAAGGGAAAATCATTTTATTGGTTTTAAATTTGTATCCTTCAAAATTCATTGAATGTCCTTTTTTTCTTCTATGATACAATGACACAGCATGTGCTAAAATTAGTTATTATTTTGTGAATCTCATCAGCAGTCTTTTCAATGTCATTTCTATGTCTCATATATGAAAACAAAAAATCTGGGATTCCAGCTTTAAAAGGCATACTTCTAATTTGTACTCATATTTTTACACATATGAACCTTTGCTTCCAAAAAAATAGAGCCTGTGCTCCTCAAGCAAATTGGCACTCCTGATTAAAAATTAAATTTTAAATTTAAAATTAAAAAAAAATTAAAAGTTGTATATTCTATTTTTCGAGTACCTAAAATTGGGACACAATTATAAAGATCATGTTGTAAATGTGGATGTTTCATTCAAGCAAAATTCACTTGAAAAGGGAATTTATTTTCATGACATGCATTTTTATTTGGTCTTTTCACAATCTGTTGAGTAACTGTACTGCATTATATGGACTTAAAGGGTGAAGAGGGAAATATGTGTGCTAGATTTACCTGCGTTTGCACTACTGGTAGTATTCATGACAGACAAACAATGCAATAGAAATTTCAAAAATGGACAAATGTTCAAAAAAGAAATATGGGGAAAAGGAAATTAACTCAGATGGGAGTTGTTTGGTTTGAGTATTGGGAAATTAAGGACGACCTGGATATAGATAGCTATCTTGAAAAAACAGGTGCTAGAAAGGTATGGGAACTGACAGTAAACAGCAAACAGCTGCAATGGAGGTATATTGTCAGAGCCTAAAGGTTGGCAGCAGGAGCAAGAACCACAGCGTAAATGCATAAAAAAAAATTTGCAAGTTCTTATGAACCTCAAGCCTCCCTAGAAGTAGTCATTAACCTTGTGACTTTCCACATGCATGATGCAAATTTTGATATCTCAATGGGAAAACACGAGAGAGATCATATCATTATGGGATATTCCCAATCACCATGCCTCAAGCCACACTAATAGGGGCAGAGCTGGGCTGACACTCCAGAGTGCTGACTAGCAGCCTCTGCCTTCTGCCTTTAGGAGCAGCATTAATGCTAATGGTCAAGTCTTGCATTTTGATGGGAGCCTAATGAAGACATACATTGGATGGGCCTCATCTTGGTACCTTCAGAGTAAAAAAAACGGTGAAATATGTAGCGATGCGTGACTCCTAGATGAACTTATTGTCAAATATTTCTCATTCTTAAAATGCTACAAATAAATAGTAGTAAAATAACCCTCATAGTGATCTGAGCAATTACTTATTAAATACACAGCAAACAGTCACTTTGTCCTCACCTTTCACTATAAAATGTCTGATTTAGAAAACTTCTTTGATTGTCCAGCTGTTTGGTGTCACCTCCCTTGCATGCTGATGCAACAGTAGGTCAAACTACTCCCTTCAGACAATATTCAGCTGTTTCTAGTACAGTTACTTCAGACAAAAATGTATCATGAGGGTCTGATTTTAGTTTGTACCATGTCCTTCTACTGTCCTCTGCAAGAGCAAAGGACCCTGAGACTTGGACCTTAACTTTATTCACATCAACTACATAGTCTGGTTACAAAATTTGATTAACATCAATAGGCCATAATGTCAATGGAAACCAGGTCCAGCAATGTAAGCCTTATATTTTGCTTAGTCCTTGATTTCAAATTCCTAAAAAAGAATCCAATGTTCTCTGTAAAAGCTGAACCAAAATGAAATTATTATTCAAAGGAGTGAAGCAGCTTTGCAGGCAAAGGCAATTGAACATGTGGAAATCAAGTTTACTTGATCAAATGGCAAGCAGAAAAAAATCAAGTTATGCACTCTACTAAAACATTCTTTTAATAACAACAGAATAAATCCAAGCCTTCCAAGTTTCCCATGGGTTTTATTAAAGTGACATATTCAGCAGCTCGTTTCCCAGATCCAGGAAGAAGCTAGACATGTATTTTCCTCTGCCTTGCTTTTCAGTTGTAATGGATTGCTAATTGAAGCAAGAGAAGTGTCTAAAAGGGGGTTGAAATTATCAAGAGTTTTGTGATTTGATTATGGCTGACCAGATTATTCCATCTGAAGATCAAGAAGGCCACTAAGGCCTCAATTCACCATTTTACCACGTTTGGCATAAGACTAAGCCCATGATTATGTTCTATGGCTTCATTAATATGCAGTTGCTAAAATTCTTCCCAAAGCTGAAGGCAGAAGGTCTTCATTCTTTCACAGCTGGTATAAAATATATCATGTGTTTCACTCTATTTCCTATTGCACACAGCCCTGCAACCAACAATGACCATCAGCACGGATAAGCCGTGGTACCGTTATCGTATTGGGCAATGATTAGATTACACAGAACAGTTTGCTAGACCTTTAACACCAACTTAGAGTTCAGCACTGACAGAAGAATAGATTATATCAGACACTCAAAAATACATAAACAAAACGATGTGTGGATTGAAAATGACACGTAGCTCCAACTCCAGAAAAAACATAGTCTTTACCACTTCAGTTAAATTTAGAGGGAAGTTATGAACTGAGAACTGATTAGATAATCTAGTTCCTGTCGATTTGTGTCAGTTATGATTTACATTTATAGAATACCTTCCAAATACGTAATCTTACTCTCTGCTTCACATAAACACTTAAGAAATCAGTGAGGTTTGGTCTTCAAATCTTATGTAGCACTTTATATATGTAAAAAAAAAAAGACTATCAAGTATGTTAAAAGAACTTTATATAACAAAATATATGATTTCTCACTCTATGTAAATGAGAGTTAAGAGGGACTTGAATGTTATCCTTTGGTGACATGGAAATCTCTTCTGTTAAAAACATATGGGTTTAGAGCAATTTAAGTTTTAATGCATTAGGAACCAAGCTTTAAATTAAGAAAGAACCAGTTATTTTGTGTAACTTTAAAAAGGCCATTTATCCTGCTACGTTTTCAAATTTTTCACAGCTCTCATTTACCATATTTAAGACACATTGTACATTATCACTTCATCTATCATATAATATTACAAAGTTACACATGACTTCTAATGCATAAAGCTTCTGTGCTGCCAACAGTCTTCAAGAGAGTCTCCAGAAGCAGAAAAAATGTGCAAGGAAATCACTGAAAAGGATAAGGATAATACAGAAGCAGAGGAAAGAAGAAGAAATGAGAACACAGGGGGCTTCAAGGAGTTTGCTTCTCCTTAATGAGATTAATCCATGTGTTTGTTTCTGATTTGCCATGTTTCCTTTTGTTAATAGATTGTGTGGCAGACTTGGAGGGTTCTTGGGTTTTGGGGGGTGGGGAGTTGGTTTGGTTTGGTTTTGTTTGAGATTTTTTTGTTAACTTGCATTTGGTTTTATTAATCAGTCTACATAATCCTTCTATTATTTCTTTTTCTGTTTCAGTGCTGGAAACATCACTGCGTTATTTCACTGGTGGTTGGATAAAGGAGCAAAAGTTGCAGCCTGTTCCAGTGCCTTTTTTATGCACCAATCCCTTGATGTTAGATTATCCTGATGGCCACTGATAGCCAGTTTTCTTGACCTCAGGCTGCAGACCAAAGACTTCTATTGTCTTTGGAGGGGAAGGGGAAGGGGACTGGGGGGGAATAGATCTACCCCAAGAACTTTAAGTTTCTTTAAATAAAGTTCAAGATTGAAATCAACTTGACAAGGAGAACAAGTGCTACTTTATCCACTTATCTAATTACTGCAAGCTCAAAATACTCCCGAGACTGTTTTCCCACTATTCTGGGTAGATATATGGGCTCCAGCAACTTCCAAGAGCCATGACCCCATATTTTATAAGCAAAACAGATACCAGGTTTGTTTTTCAAGCCATAGGAATTTTTTTTTTTTTTTTTTTGCATTAAAGCAAAATGATCATTTGGGAGTCATATATATTCATAATTAACTGGGAACCATTTCAATGTAAACATTAGCTTATTTAGCAGGAGTAAAGTTTCTTCACAAAGCAGTCTTCTGTACAACTGATATTTCTCCAACACACTGTTCTCCGAGGAACACAGTTCAAGAAAGTAGCTTGGAGGAAATAAAAAGGTAAAAAAGCATTTATTTCTCTGGCATTCATAAGTTGGCATAATGAATGCAATATTAAAAACAAAAAAAAAAAGTGTTCTAGACTTTCAAGGCATCATTTAAGTTATTGATGTGATATGAACAATAGCAGCTAATGGATGAAAATGTTTCAGAGTTCTTATGCACCTGCTTATTCTTCTGTTAATTAATTTCTGTGATTGCCAGAGTAATTTTTGCACTGCATATATAAGCAGCTTCGGAAGCAAGTGACACATTTGCAAAGAAATATGCAAACTAAAAACCTTCAAAACCTTCATTCATAGAAACATACTTACTTTAGGGTTTCTAGGTGAACAGAGCAATTATAAGGATGTCAATTGAATTAGGATCAGTTTCCAAGCTCTAACTAGTTGAATAATATGCAATGGCAAACAGTCTAGAACTAGGATTCTGTTTTGATTCTGAACTGGTGAGACTTTTGTATTGAATACAGGTTAGAAAAACAAACTACAATTCATATTACTTCAGGCTTTTCCCTCTCCTCTTGGGCTTCCACCAAAACGAACAATAAATACAAGAATGGACAAGGAGCAGAATTCCAAGTGCAGAAAAAACTAGTTAAGAGTTTGGTCTAGAAACACTATGAAGATTTTGAGTGACTTTCAGCTGAATTCAGAGGATTCTGCAGAAAATGTCTGTGTTTCTTTCAGAGGAATAAAAGCCATAGGATTTATTTTGGAGAGGATGTATGTGGATTGTAAGGTATCTGTACCAGCTAAAGGGAAGCTGAAAGTGGACAAATGTAGTAAATTATAATCTGTTCAAGAATGTGAACAGTATATACAAAACCAGGGCTGTGGGATAAAGGAAACCCCCCTCAGACACTCGAGCAAAGTCCAAAGCTTTTATGACTAAATTACATCTGTTTGGTAGACACAAACAAGACTCATGTCATGAAGAACATTACAGTCAGTGGTATCTAACAGCTCTAAGGCTTTTCTTTTTCAAAAAATAGGAGATCACCATATGCCATGTGCTGGCAAGAACTGACACTTACTAAAATGTGTTGCAGACATTAACTGTTTATTTAACTCTGCTGGAACAGACCTCTTAGATTTCTTAGACTCATAGATTCAGGACCCTGTTCCTGAATGCAACTTTGTCAACTAATCCATTTCATAAACTGAAGATTAGAGTGCTTTGCATGCACTCATTAATTAGGCCCCACAGTAACAGCTGTCAGATAATATCACTGAATAATTTATTTGACAAAATTCACTTTTTATGATAAATTATTCATTGTTCTTAATTCTTATTATTTTCTCCACAATTTATACAGCTGGGCAAGCAATTTGTGAAATACAGTCATTCAAGAGCCTACTAGGTATATTCTGAAAAGATTACGAAAAAAAAACAGCTAAAGAAAAATTAAAGGCAACTAACATCTCCACCCCTGATTTTTCCCAGCTTTAGTTACTACTTTATATTTTAATGGTGGGATTACACTTCTGTAAGAGTTCCTGCAGTAATATTCAGGACACAAGTGAATCTCCATACCCAAACAAATTATTTCCTTCCCTTCTGGTCAACAAAATTAAGAATCCATTAAAAAAAACCTCACAAAATGTGCATACATTGTGCCTTGAAAATTGCTACATTTGGGCCACCGGTGGACACTGAGAGAGGAAGTACAAACTCCATTAAAATGTATTACACTGTTTGCCTACCTGCAAGAGCAGACATTTGATCCTATTGCTCAAGGAACAGCCAGAGGACTGCAATCATTTCACATAATGCCATCCAAGTAGCTCTTTGATGAAAGCAATAAAAATAGTTTAAAAAGCAAAGATAAGAGAATGCATATGTGGCATGACACATCCATCTCAAGCAAATTTTAAAAACTGGTTTTGGGTGTTTTGGGACCTGCAGGAATCATATAGTTCAAAAATCTGAAACTAATGAGCCAACATTTTCATAAAGTGAAATTAGTTAATGAATAAATGAAAATTGCAACTATATTCAGTTTTTCCTTGAAACTACGTGAGGGGAGAAAATCTGGTATACTCCAGTGTCTGAATGTTTTGACAGTCTTAACTTTAGCCTCTCTGATTTCCCAACACTTTTTCAGGAGAGAGTTTCTTTGTAGTCTGATGTAAATGACAAAGGATACAAAAAGCCTTTTTGCAGGCTGTGCTTGTAAAGATGGAATCGAGTAAGACAAACCTTGGTTTTGCCTTATTACCTCTATATGTCCAGGTGAAAAATCAAACCACAACACATGCCTTTCCTTGTGATTCTACAGTCTGTCTCCTTGACCCTTACTGCTCCAGGACATATTTGTTTGAGGTCCAATGGTGCACGTGTGCTGCCATCCTGATAGTCTGCACAGGAAATCTCCTCAGGCCAGGTCCATCCAGACCTTGTCCCATCTCACCCAGGGGACAGAGGAACAAGAGATATCCAGGAACTGTTCCTCTGACCAATTAATGATCAGGGTATAGGTAGTCTCAGCAAGGGAACAGTGGAGGCCTTAGCTAATTGAATTTATCACAGCTGGATGAGAAAACAAAATGCACATATAGAAGTGTTTCTTGTAAAGAGCACTGCATGATATATGTCAGTCTAAGAAAGCAAGGTATGGATTAATTGCCAGAGAATCGACTAACCATTTCAGAGATGAAGTCCAAGACTTACAGTACATCCTTTTATTTTTCAGGAAAGCCTAAGTAAATTGGCCTAATCAGTCAAATTAAGGAGCTCTTCCCTGCACACTGAATCTTCTTCAATGCTAGTGAATTTTTCTAAGGAAAAATTAATAAAAATGTCTTATCATAGATCAATAGTTGAAAGTGATGGACTTACAGTAGTGAATTTAAATCAGCCTGTGACTCTAGGATCAAACATTCCCTTCTGGTCTGGGGAGATGCTTGATTATTTTTTCTGTTATCTCTGGTGATTATTTAAAAGTATTACGTTTAAGTTCATTAACCTCCAAAATTATCTTTAAAGTGAAGGAGGGGTAAATGGCACATGCTGGGATCTATCAGAATTTAACAGGCTGTTTTGGTGCTCTGTATCTGAGGTAGTCCTATGTCTTAGGAGAAAAAAATGGAAAGGAGAGACGGATTTTAAGACAAGAATGGGTTTGGATTTATGTGCTTTCCTGAAGTTATATTCTGTTAATTCTATTAATACAGAAAATCATGTAAGATATCCTAAATTTCCACAAAAACAAATACAAGAGGCAATAGAAGCATTTCACAGAAGATTCTTGATTCTGCCTGCTGCAGGCACCTCAATGGAAAGTGGTGCTCCAGCCTCTGTCAGAGGTGCTTGTGTGACACATGACACACCACCAAGGTTTGGCCCTTCCACAAGTCCCATTTGTGAAAGCAGCCATTTGACCAGTTGTTCTGTCTCTTCCTTGTCTTCTAACACATGTTTTTAAAAGAAAAAATGGCAAGATCAGAAATTCTTTCTGGCGACCTTCTTGGCCTCTTCTGTATACTCCCACAATCTTCTGCTCCACACATCAGACACTGAGAGAAAATTAATAAATTAGGTCTTGGAATATCTAATCCGAAAAAACAAAACAAAACAAAACAAAGGACAAAAAACAACAAAACAACAAAAACAAAAACACAAAACAACAACAACAAAAAAAGGCATCTTTGTGTAGCATGAAAACCTACAACTACAATAATCTCTGAAAGTTATTTAGACCTGTAGCTGCAAGAACCTGCAAGTGGTGATTTCATTTAAGTGATTTAGTTTAGTTTTATATCCTCCACAGGTCTAAATCAGTACAGCTTTACTGACTTCATCAGCTCTTCGTCATTTTGCATCCAGCTGAGCTCATAGCTCTTCGTTTCTTGCCATGGGCAGCAACCTTTTATTCCCCAGGATTAACATTAAGAAATAAAGGGAAAGTATCTACTTTACACATGAGAAAGGCTACTCTGCAATTGATATGTGCTAATTACTCCTGTCAACAATCTTTTCACTGCTAGTCAGCCCTTCTCTAAGGTTTCCATCTGCACAATCTTTTTAGTTACTGGCCGAAGTGAGTATTTTTTTGTCAAAACAGAAATTAAAGTGGCTAACAGTTAACCCCTGAAGAAGCATATTTACAATTTTTTAAACAATATTTACATTATGAATATTTATTTGGTGTACTCTAGTAGACATCCAGATGTAGGTCTCGTCTTGCAGGACTATTTGAAATATTAACACATTTAGTGCAGCTGCACTGAAATGTAAAATGATAAGTTGCCTTATTCAAACCCTTGCCCACTAGCTCGGCACTAGACAGCATATTTCCTAATGTTCTAAAATTCTGAGCAGGTCTGAATAAGCATCAGTCTCTGTACAGCCTTCCAAAGAAATATGTATTCTGTCTTGAACATACAATTGCTAGTAAATTAGCAGAGGGTTCAGGAAAGAAAACAGATCAGGTTTCACAGACTGGCTTCCCGTTTAGTAGCAAGGAAAAAAAAGGGAGTTTTTAGTACTGGAAAAGGGAGACTCGAATTTCTCCAAGGGATTGCATTATTTCCTTCAAAATTTGACAATTTCACAGTCATATGCTGCAGGATGGTAGTTTCTGAAAAAGGAAAAGACCATCCCTTGGAGAGAAAAAGAATCTATTGCTGCTCCTGTATAAGGAGAGGGGAAAAAAAGGCAAGAAAATAAAGTAAAAAAAAAAAAAAAAAAAAAGAAAGAAAATATGCAAAGGATTGGTAAAAGACTTGGAGAGATGAAAGAAGAAAAGAAAACTATACTGCTGTAGTTTTAATAGATACACCAGTGCAATGCTACAACTGCTAAATACAAATCATAGAGGGTTAAATGACAACAATTACATCTAGAAATAAAATAAAATTTATTGCAGTCTGTGACACTTCAATTAATTTATACCTTTATTCATAGACTGTTTTCAGCTTCCAAGATAACAATGGAATGTAATAATCTGTTCAGCAGTAACCTTTCTCCACTGGATAAAACTCCCACAAAAAGTGTTGAGCTTGACTGAAAAAAATTAAACACATTCCCTGGCTTATATTTTCACCACTACTCCCTTTTGATTCAAGAGCAAATATGGGCAGAGCAGAAACTATTTAAAACATTTTACCAATAGCAGTGGAAAAAAGCAACCATGAGAAACAGCAAGAAAGAAATGAATGCTCAGGTATACTATCAATGATTAAAACCCTACACAAACACTGGCACAGTGCAACCAGACATCAGGAACAGTGTTTGCAATGACAAAAGTTGTCCTTAAAGGGCACATGGCTAATGTATTCAGGAGCTGTGGGAATGAAAAGCAGCATGGGCATCAGATTTTTTGAACCAGGCATTTGAAGTGTCAGCATTTCCGTCCCCCTCTTGGATTTTTCAGATGAGTTTTATTCTGCCCTGACTGGAATAAAAAGGAGATTCTAACTGAAGAAATATGCTGAAACACTTTCATTGTAAGTGTCCCAATGCCTTGCTGATGCAGTCAGTAGAAAAATGGTGAAATGACATCTCAGCATCAGCATTCCTGAGCATTAACTAAATAAAAATTTTTAAAAAGCCTCATGAGGCTAATGGTTAGTTCTTCTCTCTACCCATGTCTACATTATTTGCCTCCTGCATTTTCCAACACTTCCACTCATATCACAGGTTTTTTTAAAATGCTACTAATTTCAAACTTTCAATTAGCATCAGCCTGTTTCAGGTTTGTGTACCAAAGTCAGTACAGTTCAAACTAGCAGAAGAATTTATAGTTCACAAGTTCCTATCCCCCAGGCTTCCTTGTGAATATTCTTACCATGTACTGAAAGGGGATTTTTGCAAGCCAGCCCACTCAAAGCTCTGTGATTGCATTATATTTCAGTCTTTCATTGGTGTGTGAGCATTATACGCAAGGGTTCACATGCTCCCAGTATTTTCAGAATTCACTTAAAGCAGAATTAACCATAAAGACACTATTAATAAGTTCTATGTATTGCACACAGGGAAATAACATGGACTTTTTGTGACACATCCTGTACACTGGACCGTGTTTTCTACACTAACATGTTACATTCATCATTCGTGTCCATTCAAGAACGAAAGCATGTGAAACTTTTTGACAGAGACTTGAAGAATACAGAGCTAACAGGCTCCCCAATGAGAAAAGAAAAAGGCAGGAATCTCCTTTGGTGCTGTAACCCTAGAAGAAAAATTTTTTTTTACTTTTTTTTTTTTTTTTTTTTTTACATTATGCTAATACTACAGGAAAGGATGTTTTCATACCAGAGCCTTTATTAACAGATGAAAGTCCTAGAAGTGCCTCTAAGTGTAGTGCTGGTAGGAAAGCTTTTAGACTATATTGATAAATGAGCAAGAGCAAATTACAAGGACAGAGAGATATTCGCTCAGGATTTCTAAAGAACATGGTTAATATCTGAAATTGATGAACTGCTAAGAGTAGCGTGGGATCAGCTTTGGTATCACAGGAATGAAATATGCCAAACATAGCACCATCTGGTTATGTAATCTCAGAGGATCCAGTTTTGGCTTTCATTCAGGACAAACTGATAGAGGGGGGGAAAAATTCTAAACAAAAAACAACGAAACAGCAAATAATAGTATAAATAAACTGAAGAAAAGGTTACGTATTGGAGAACTATAAAATGAGAAAAGATATAGAGAAGATGAGTTGAAAATAACCCTCTGCTTCTCTTAATATCAAAAATCTTCAGTTGGAAGGGACATTAAGATCATCTAGTTCCAACACTGTACCATGGGCAGACACCTTCCTCTAGACCAGGTTGCTCCAAGCCTCATCCAGCTTGGCCTGGAACACTCCAGGGATGGGGCATCCACAACTACCCTGGGCAACCTGTTCCACTACCCCCACAGTAAAGAATTTCTCCCCAATATCCAGTCTAAACGTCCCCTCTTTCAGCTTAAAGCCATTCCCCCTTTTCTATTTCCACATGACCTTGTAAAAGGACATTTTTCAGCTTTCTTGCATGCCCCCTTTAGGTAATAAAAGGTAGTAATAAAGTCACCCCAGAGCTTGCTCTTCACCGGGCTGAGCAACACCAGTTCTCTCAGCCTTTCCTCATAAGAGGTGCTCCAGCCTTCTAATAATATCTAATATCTGTTATCAAGTTAGTTCTTGTTACAAAAAAAGTATTTGCAAATAAATCGTCTAAATGTTTATCCTTGAAATTTTATGAAATTTGTTTCTTCACAACTTTATTAAATTATGGAGAAAAAAACAAAAACCAAATCAACTAATGAGAGAACAAAAAGAAAAAAAATAGGTAAGTCCTACTTACAACTCCTAGGAAAAATAAATATGTATTATTTGGTTTACATATTATGTACAAATATGTTTTATTTATATATTTTATAAACAGGTCTACCTGCTAAAGTGTCTCTCCTGTCACTGTCCCCATCTCCCACTTCCTTCTGTGACACAGCATCTCCCACAACTCTGTGCCTACCAAGATGTGGAGATGTCTGCCTTCTCCACAAAACCAAAGCTTTACAAAACTGCAAGGTAGTCAAGGCACGAGGTGCAACATTGCTGTGTATTGCTTGTGTATTGCTGCTGTGTATTGACACAGGAGGAGAGAGCTGATTTAAGTCACACCTCAGTCACCTCACTGTATTGCTGCAGTGATTGGCCATTGAGCTGAACAGAGAGCTAAATCCACTGGCTTATTCTCTTCTTGGCATTCACCAGACTTCGGATTTTCTCTGAGAGTTCCTGCTTATTACAGAGAGTGGCTTGTATCATGGGTATTGTCAGCCCTGTCAGCCTGATTTACTTGTGAAACCAGACAAAAATAACCAAACCACTTGTGAAAATGTTGAATACCATGTCGTTTTCAATGGTTTCCAGTCTGTTTCCTGGAAGCCACACTACTGAAAGATTTGCGTTTGAGAGCTGCTTTATGCTAACCCTAAAATATTGTATAGGAAAAGAAAAAAAAACACAAAACAGGAAAGTCGTTGTAAAAGTAACATCTATCCCAAATTAGCATCTCATTCCTAGAACTACTGATAGAATAGCATTATTTGCCCCACAATCATAATTTCTTTGTGCTCCAGAGTCATTACCTTTTCTTTGTCTAAATCAGTTCGGAATTATCTCCTCTCCCGTGCTAGCTCATTCCTCCAGCCAAGTCAGCAGTGTCATGAGACAGAGCTTCTCCAATTCTGTGCTCTGACCACAGCATACCCTGCTCACCTAAATAGGCACCTCCTTATGGAAGTCTTTTCCTTAGGCTATGGGTTTGGGAATTTTTCTGGAACTCTTTGTGGAAAAGACTCTTCAGTTAAAAAAGATGCTACAAGGCTCTACTACAGAATTTTCTAAGAAAATTGCATGAATTATGCTGCCATGTGGCTGTCAAGACTGTCCCTTGTAGAATTACTGGATATTCAGACACCAATTTGCATGCCCTATATATTATATAGAATACCTTAAATAGGTAACATGCATGATTTGATAATTAATACATTCAGATGTAATCACATGTACTTATACGGCCATATTTCCCAAACTCAAATGTACATAGATATTAATAATAATGATGACAGAGACATCTTTTTTCAGAAAAGTAAGAACTTTGAAGTTTTAGATTTCATAAACTATTGCTAATACTTGGAAGGAATTACTGGGGTTGCTACAAAATTGCCAAGGTCTTTATTTAAGGAATCATTTGTCCTCAGCATAATCAAAATAAGGTAGAACCTGCTACTTTTTTTTTTTTTTTTTTTTGCTACAGAAACTAGCATTTGAATCAGTATGGAAAAGAAGCTTTTGGAAGTTCTTTACACAGAAAAGGACAAGGTCCCAACGAGAGGAAGCATATTTAATACTATTATAAAATAGTTATATTTTGAGCACAAGCTTACTGCCTAATTCAGAAGTACACTGATACAGGCATCTGGTGGCTTCTCGTTTGGAATAGCACTGCTGTTCCCAAATATTTTAAGAACATGAGTTTTCTTATTCCTGAGGCCTCAAGAGAGCTCACTTTCAGCTTATCTCTGCAGCTTTTAGGACTAGGAACTCACTTTTTTTTTTTCTTAGTTAAAACTGAAGGTCAGAATGAACCTATGACTTTGAACTCCAAGACTTTAACTCCAAAAGATGAAGAAATGAGCAGGAAGACAAAACAAGACAGAAATGCCAGGAGACTACAACAGTAGTCTAACAGAATACACTGTAAATGATTCCCACAACTCTCATTTTCCTTTTGTACAAGTCATCTGATGTTCTCCTAATTATAGGTTTTACCACACTTCATTTTGAGTGGAGGTCAGCACTAAAATGATGCATTTGAAAGAAAGAGAGATAGGTGCCAATTTTCTACCAGTGTAAAATGACTCTGCTTCATTGGACCAAACCATTCCTCTGCAATTCTCAGCTTTTGCAGAGGAAACATGCTGACTCCTGTACTCTCTAACAGCACACACCATTCCTGCACACAGCACAGCTCGTGGCTCTGCAGAGCAGAGTCAGCCCTTCAGGAGCTTCAGGAGCACTCAAACTTCAGTAGTTGCTCTTTCCTTTGCAAAAAAGAGATTTTTCAAGGTATCCTCAGTCCATGCACACAAACTGCATGAGATAACATGCTGCAGCTGGGGTATCCCATGATCTTCGTCCTCTGCCACAGGGACAGAAAGCTCGAGATTCTCACAGGGCCAGCTGGCTAAAGACTTAAGTAAACAATATTTTGTGTGTGTGTTTCTGCATTTGTCATGGCCACTTAGTTTGTCCACTGCACTATTTTAAGTCAGTGGGGTTTTCCCTGGTGCTGTGAGGGTTCAGCAATATATTTGAGGGAGGAAGGGAAAAAAAATGGCCCAAACTCTGCTCTTCTTAACTGACAAACTTGTATGTTTCTATATATGTCCTGACCTTTTGGGAATATAAGTTTCTGCTTGAAGAAGCCTAAGCCTTTAAATTCTGTTTAGGTTTGCAGTGTGGTTTGGTCAATTTTAATCTATGATATTTCCTGTTTTCAGCAGGAATTTCACACAGTATCAAGCAGGAAAAAATATGGTCCAATAATCAGAATCCATTTTTTATTGTGGTAATTACTAGAATTACTTAAGTTGCTAAGTGAATTTAGTGATTTCACAAAGATGCCAAATTCACATCACACAACTTTGGCAATATTTCATTCTTTTACATGACATGTTTAACCATGGAATAAGCTTCCAGACTTTTCTATTTAATATAAATTATAATTCTTCCAGTAGTCTCCAATTAAACTCCCTCAAATATGTAGCGGTAAGAATCCCCTTTGTTAACCTTACTATTGTCAATGAACAAATGAGACATATTAAATAGTTCAACATGTAATAATAACTCAGAAGAAGTTCTTCTTTCACAAATGACAGCAGCCTCACAACCTTTTTATTTTACTGGTTAGAACTGAACTTAACCTTTCCCTTCCCTGGAGTGGCCTCTTTGCAGTCATGGTTCCCGACCTACTTCTTAGCTGTTTCCCTAAAGAAGATAAAATCCCCTCCTGAATTTTGAAAGTGGTGAAAAAACCAATGTCGATAATGTTTAATAAATAACCTTTGTTAAAACAGTCTAAATCTATGTAGAGTAAGCCCCAACAGCCCTCTCACATCCCACAGCTGATTTGCATATTGGGTCATGGAAAGTGTTGTAAGATATTTGACTGTAGACCTCGTTGAAATATTCATCAGACTGTGTTCCAAGTAACATTCAGTGTAAATTGTCATTAGACAATGGCTGCTCATTATGAATATACAAAACACCTCTGAATTTGCACTTTCTAAAAACCAATTCTGAAATATATTTGCTACTTGAGATCAGCTTTTAGTAGCCTTAATTATATTAAACACAAATGTCCCATAAGAATTGTGCAGCCCTGCACACATCCACGCACACACTGCTTAATGGAGAGAGGCCATCACACACCGACCTGGCAGAGCAAACTCTGCTGTCTGCAGGGGAAAAGAGAACTAGAGCACAGGAAGTGTGCATCCTGACACGGCATGAAAAGGGTGTGAGCTACAAAAACATGGTTTGCAAACTCCCTGACTGCTGACAAGTCATGTTTTATGTGTGTGTCTTAACCAAACCAATAATGCTTTCAGAAATTATCAATGCATTGAAATGCATTTATAATCTAGTTCCATAGTGTGATGATTCACTTACGACACCTGAATCGTATCTGTTTTTTTATCTGTTGTCTGTATTGTTTCCAAGATGTCAATATTCTATCCTTCTGTCTTTAAAGATAAGTCCTTACACAAATATTTTCAATTTCTTTGCCATAGGAAGATCAAAAACGCCATATTTTACAAGATTCTTAAGTGCTATAATATATTATTTTACAGGAGATGGTGAAATTTAATGGACTTTGAGCTGAGCAAACCCTTTTTTTTTTTTTTTTTTGGTTTCTAAAAACCATTCTTATAACCTGTGGTCTCAACATAATGGGATCAACAAAAAGCATAGAAAGTTTCTCCAGCTCCAGTTTTTTTCACAGATTACTGGACATTACATCTGGTTCAGTTCTAGACAATAGACTAGCACACAATTTTGTGAGAGAGAATTCTACTTAAAAGAATAAATGCAAAATACTTATAGATGATGATTCATTTTTATTGAAGGCATTTGCTATCAATGCTCAAGGTCACAATATCAGAAGTAGACCTGGTAGAAATAGAAATATATAAGGCACAAAGAGAGGAGATAAATATTTACATCCCCATAATACTTGCTTCAAAGCTGTTTTGGTCTTCACCATTCAGAAAGTTTGTTTCCCAGCTCCCTCCAATTCAATAAGGATCACGTGGAAAGCTTCTCCATGAGAAATCTCCACTGAAAATGGATGAGTCAGGAAAAACCTCTGAAGAAGTTCCCTACTTCAGAGATGGAGAATGAGTAATACTTTCACAAACTTCAGTTTAAGATAGCTCTGTAACCCATGAGTAGAAAAACCACAATCGCATTAGGCAAATTATTTCATGCAGTTTAGGTAAAAGCTTTATGTCTTGCCAGAGCACATCTCTGTGCAATGAAAGACCACACATGACACAGACACATTCTTGTAGCGAGAAATTGTGAAAGCTGAGAAATGTTATTGGTGTTGCATGTCATACAAAGAAACAGGTTTCCCTTAATGCTTTAAGTCCTGTTTTAAAAACCTCAGAAGGGGACATAAAAGCTTATGCATTTTGGAAAGGTCTACAGACTATCAGAAATAACTTTTCCATATTGAATAATACACCAGGATTAACACTTAATGTCATAAGATCTATCATGTTTAGAAACAGAAGCCTTCTGCTATTGGGCAGTGGAAAAAGTAGTCTTTGCAGCTTTCTAAAAGTATGAAGCACCTGCCTCTAATACTGATGAGTATGCTGAGACCTTAATCCTTTTACTAATCCGGAAAAATTGCCAGAATACCATCACTTTCAACACAAAATCAAGCGAAACTTGGCAACTCCAATGAACATCACTTTGGAGACTTTAAATAAACTGAAGTCCAGAATGCAAAACAAAACTTAACAAATGTGAAGCCATGCAAATCAAACCACTCAACCAAAACCCTTCCCATGAGTCACTAGGAAAGGAAGCTCTATTAATGCAGGGAGCTTGCTCAACATCAGCAGCTAGCTGCCTGTCTGGAAAATCCCAGGTGGCAGTGAGAGAAACCACAGTTTGCATTTTGTGCATCAGGTCCATTTTATCTTTCCTTTACGCTCTAAGTATAATGCTAAAAGCCCTCCAGGGGTCTGAGCTTGCTGGAAAGACAACATATATTGCATCTTTACACAGTACACTCAAAACCAGGGTGAGAGAAGTCTCTTACCATTAATTGATTTGGGTTCCTTTGTCCAGGTCAGCCCCTGACTGAGTTTAGCTGTTCAGTGGATTAAGTATAAGTACCAACAACTTCAGGGTCTACACCTTTGCTGGGAGCTGATATAACCTTCCTACTATATGAAATATGTGAGTTCTGCCACAGGAATGCTGGAGTCAGAGAGAGGCAAAGCACAGAATAATCCCTTGAAATGGTATCTAACTCTTCATAAATTTATTTAGCTCCTGAAAATCAAAACATGACTCTCCTGCTTACCATATCAACACAGTGTCTGGTAGGATCCACAAGGCAAGCCACTGTATCTTTTACACAAATTTAAAAATAAGCATTGTATTTAAAACAAATGGATGCATAAGAAAATGTATTTTCATATTTTGAAGGATGAATTTTTAATAACTTAATTAAAACCTCACAAAAAGAAAGAATCATTAGTTGTTACACACTCCAAAACCATCTATATCAAACATGTGTCTCCAAAACTGCCCTCTGTATGTATATTAATGATGCCATCAGATGCTTAAGACATGCCCTGAATAATGCATACAATTTAAATTAACTCCCATTCTTAACATTCTCAAAGAAAAGTAAAATCACTCAAATGCTAAGTCAAGTTCGCTCTCAATTATTATAATTTCAGTATTGTTATTTATTATTAATACAGAATTCAGTGATCAGTATGTATTTACAAGCAATCTCAGTCAATCTACTCAGAAATTGCAAGTCACATCAACACTGTAGAACAATTCAAGGCTCAATGAGCAGAAAGAAATCTCTGGCGGTTTGACAAGAAACTGTCTTAGACAACTTACAAAACCAATGACCTCTCATGGTTTAGAGAATTATCATTCTTTCTTGCTGATGGTAAAAAGATCTTTCCAAAAGAACAAGAAGATTTTCTTGTGTCCTTGAGGACAGAAAGGCCAGGGAATAGATCAAGCCATCATGGTCCTGCTACTTGTAGGAACAGTGTAGGAGCTGATCAATGGGTACTTGGACCTCACACATTTGAGACATCCCTCTTTGTTGCCACACAAATACAGCTGGTCATTTTCAGATGTAACAAAACTTCAGTGATGATTGAGACAAAATGTCTTGGTGGGAGCAGCGAGTCTGCTTTTATATCAATATATGTAAGTAGTTAAGTGTGGTAGGCAGAGAAGACGAAAATTGCAGAAGGAACAAAAAAATAGATACAATCAAAACAGAATTCCTTTAGGGAACAGGATGCAAGGAACTAACAGAACTCAGGGGCAGAGGATTTTGCATCAAATCTAAAGAAAATTATCATCACTTTCTTCTTCTCACCCACACAGTCCAAATCTGCACAATTTTTCAGAGGAAGGTCACATGATTTGATGGGGAAAGTAGACGTTCCAACTATTAACATAATTCCTCTAGAGGCAGGAGGCTTTGCTTCTGACTTATGGAGTCAATGCCTGGGAGAAATACCATACTAAGAGGAAGGCTGGCTTGGCTGGGTTTCCCAAAGAGCTTGAAAGCCTGGTTTTATTTGGCAAAGAAAGGGTTTAATGTGCCTTCGGGGATGTCTCTCTCTCTCTTCTACTTAAAGTAAGGGCGTAAGCGAGACTTGCAGGTGCAAGGAATTGGAAAAACTCTTTACAGTAGTGAACTCCACTCCCTGCTGTCATAGACAAAAAGATTGGGTGAAACACTGCAAAATGATCCTCTCTCAAAAGTTCTCATGCTCACTTCAGGAGATAAAGCCAGGAAGAGCTTCAAGGTTTCCCTTGAGAGGTAAATGACAATTATCAACCCCATGAAGTCACAGATGCTAGTGTTTTCTATGAGGAGCTTACTACTCTGCCAGGAAAGAGCAGTGTGAAAAGTAACAACTAAAAGTATTAAATAGCCAGGATGGTCCCTGGTACAAAGGTTGGCAATAACCGCACTGAGATTCCACCAGATTCATTTCAGTTTCATATGTGCCATATATAGTATCATTTCTGTATATTTAGGAGTGTGATTTTTAAACTTCAAGTTCAGTCCTGTCCAGCTCATGGCCACTGAAGCGTTACAATTGAATTCAATGAAAGAGAGATTGAGCACCCAATCATCAATATACAGAAACTGATTTCTATTCAATTTGACTTCTACTAAATTTCCAGTGTGAGAGTCACTTTGGCTGTGTAGACACATTGACAATTTTGGTAGTCTATGGCATAATACTTCTCTGCATAAAATTTTTACAAAGTGCTTACAGAGACAAATACAGTTCATATTTCTATCACACCCTCCTTATCACCCTTAATCCCAGTTTTATCTGTGGCTACTATAATTATTTTTTTTCTCTTCATTCACTTTAACAGTGAACTGGAAGTGGTGGCTCAGGACACAAGGGTTAAATAGATGTCCAACCAGCCTTTTCACACCATTTAAAACAGAAGCACATTTATTCACATAGTTCTCTGCTGGCAAGAAATCACATCTAGAGCAGGGGCCAAATAGTAGCTTTCTCTGTAATATTAAAGTAAGTAGAAAAGATAGGGGCTGACATTTAAACCCTAGCCTCAGCCTAAAGCCTACCACACATTTCCCATTTCAGGAGCAGTAGACAGAGCATTTTGCCTGGCACTGTGCTCAGGAGAATCACCAGGATTCTCATTTCTCCTTTAAGTATGCATTCCTGCTCCTCTCTAGCAAGAGCCATGCTCACTGATGACTTCCATCAGAGCCCTTGGAGGAAAAACACTGCAGTAGCTGCTGGCTGCAAAGTTCTGGCTCTGCAGCAGTGAGCAACGAGGAGAAGAAGATGGAGTGATCTGCACACTGCACAGAATTTACAGTCCAAAAGGAGAGCATGTTGTAAGTGTGAAATGAATTTCAATAAAAAAGCCTCTTGGAATCCAAACTAAAAAAAGAAAGGTTAATGGCATTTGCCTCCTAAAAAGGCCAGCATGCATACACTACAGGGGATGTCTGTAAGGAATGACTGATGGGCAACTACTTTCTGTATTGCTTCTCCTGAATCACCAGCTTGATAATGCAGAGCCCTGCATTGTAAATGACTCCACAGAGGAGAAAAATACAACCTGGAAATCCCACCTTTCTAGAGGAATAACTGACCAAGCATCCATCTCATAGCTTTTGACAGCTCTACCCCTAAACATACAAGTTAAATCTGAAAGATATGAGACTTTAATGTCTTGAGAGTACTGTTTCCCTCAGTATTGGCTCTGTTCAGTACTGATTATTTTTAGGACACAGAGGTTGCCAGCTCCAAAGGAATGTCCCTAAAGGACTGCCCTAACAAGCACAGTCAGCCAAATAAATTACGACAGCAGCTAGCATTACCATTTACCTGGCTGTATAACTTAACCATCCTGACTATCTATAGCTTGGCAAATACAGTTTCTTGGCCTTCCAGGTGTGCTGTAAGGTCAGTCTATTTTCACAGCCTCTCCAGTGAAGATCATGACAACTGTACATAGGGGCACTGATCCAAACTGAGAGCAGCTATCATTTGGCAATGTATTCAACTGAGTGCTTTTCACTCTGTATTTTTCAAGTGTCTGAAAAATACAGGCATTAAAAACTTGCAACTAGTAAATATCATACATTAGATTAAGGCCTCAGAGCTTTACTCAGCAAAAGAATAGCTTGCCCGGGCTGGCAGCTATAAATTGGCAGCCCTCAAGCAAGGTGGGGAGAAGAGATCTTTTTGACCTTGGGCATAGAGCACCTCTCACCAAACTGAAGCAAGATTTCACCTTTGAAGTCCCTCATCACCAGATACTGCAAAAACAAGGTAGGGTACATCTTACTTTACAATGTCCCTGCTTTGAGAGCCAAAAGTCTGCTTGCAGCTAGTTGGATAAACTCAGGATGGCATTACTTTAGAATTAGGCAACATCACAATGGTAGAGACATCAGGCTTTGTTGTCATAATAATTACTCATGGCTTACGAAGACTGAAGTAAAATTTCTGGGTTTATGACTGTATGTTCCTGCTGAAATCTATGTTAGCCACTTGAAATCTGGCTCAGGTACACCTACCTGTGCTGCAGATCCAGCTGCACTGCAGTACAGACAGCTCAGCTACTGGCCAAATTACCACTGGGGATAGTCAATAATTAGACTATGCATGAGATTACACAAAGGTAACATGAAGGAGGATCCTTTGAAAGCCAATGCTATGCTATCATATGAAGGACAAAAGGGAAAAAAAAAAAGGCAGCAATCTTCCTGCTTATACCTCTGGGAATGTAATTCCTTCCTTTCAGCACAGCAAAGCTCAAAAATATAGGACACTGTGTGGCACAGAGGGTCAGTGGGTTACACTTATTTATACACTATCTGTATTTGGTTCAAGGACTCTCAGATAGAAAATAGAAAGAAAAAAGCCTTTCCCTGATGGGGCTTTTAGCCAGTAGAAATTGAAAGTAATGTTGTACTTTTACAACATGTAGTAGATCACAAAATTCATTTTTACTGGGGTCATAAGAAAAGATTTTAGCTCTAGACATTAGAGTTAAGGAGCCAGTGCACTAACCATAAGGATTTGTCATATGAGGTGCCTGATTGTTACTGTGATTTGGGGGGGTGGCAAGGGGAGCAGGGTATGTTTTGTTTTTTATACTGAGCTGGTATTGGTCTTGAGTTTAAAACTAATTATATCATTGCTGTATCTGAAAATGATACATATCAAAGGAAAATGAACTTTCACATAAGCCAAAGGAAAGCAGTTTGAAAAGTTAAATAAAGCAAGTCTATTCTACTCTATAGTTCTTATTTTACTATCATTGTTAGTGCTTTTTATGACTTTTAATTTTTTTTCTGTTTAAATATTTCTGTACTTCTGCTCTCTCCTCATGTGCATGAGTAGTTTCAAGATGTAGCTTTTAGAAAAGCTGTTACCACAAAAGATCTACCACATCTTACTGTTTCCAGGTCAGCTTTCAGCTCGTGGGTGTTGCCAAGGGTCTCTGCATGTTTGCTCTGAGCTTCTGGGTTCATCCTTCCATTGTACTCGGATCAATTACAACGTTTGCTGTTACAACACTGGGTCCAGTGACCTGGACACTTTGCATCCCTGGTGACTTACAGAAATTTTTAAAAAGCTAAAATCACTGATGACAGATAATAATAAAAACAACCCACCACCAGCTTGACTTTTATTCAGTTTAGGAGAAGCAATCAATCCACATGCACAGAAAACAACAAAAACAAATCTTGCCACAATCAAGAGTGCTGGAATAAGTATAGTTGGCATACAGACAAAAATCAAGAGAAATCTTGTATCCTCCTTAAAATCCTCCTCTATTCAAAAGTCTTTCAATGCACCTTGTTAAAAGTTAAAACATTGTCACATACTGTGCAATTATATGAATATGGGTTACTTCCTCCTTTGCCCAGAATTTTAAAGGACAGAACCCTAGCGTTCTCTTTTCTTTTGTCTTTTTTTTGTCTCTCATCACCCTTTGCCTGTTCCTGGCAGTCATATATATATAATACCTGGTGGAAAAATAGAAAAACAAATCTAAGAAAATGTACATTCCACAAGAAATAAGCCTCAAAGTGCTCTACACTTAAACTTCATAATAGCCTTTCATATAAGCAAGAAGCATTACCTCTATTTATTAAAAACAAAAAAATTAGAATGAACTAGCACAAATTATACAGTATATTTGATCTATACTTTTAAAGTATATTGGCTTATGCTAGTAAAAAAGAGGGTTAGAATTATGTAGCTGATCTCTAAGGACTTTTAGACAAATGCAAAGTTTCTTTCACACAAACACAAGACACTTCCCTTCAGTTTTCCTATTCTTGCTCGAAAGCAAACATTGGATTTTAACTATACAATCCATGTAACAGATTTTTCTCACTGGGAGAGCAGATCCCTGGAGACAGCTCTGTAAAAGGACAGAGGTCAGTCAGTGAGTTTAGGAGCTGTATGCTCAGTGTGTGTCTCACTGGTAAATCAAGCCTTTTAATTATTTGCAGTCTGGGGCAGATTTTCATGGATGCACCTCTTTTTGCAGTGTTCACTCCTGAGCTCATGTTCCTCTTCTTAAAAGGATAAAAAATCCAGACTGAATAGCAAATATTTGGATTTAATCAAGTAGCATTTAAAAGTTCAGATCACTAGCCTAAGTACAAAATTTTTTCTTCTTAAATATACAGTAGAATGTGACAGTCTCTACTCTGTTAGTTATCTTTTGCATCTTTTATTCACTGCCAGAAACTTGAAAAGTGCCTTCAATCAAACCATGATGTGAATTTTCATAATTACATTGTTTTACTTTAAAAACAAGTATCAGTAAATATCTGCAAAACTATCCCATTATTTTATTTCATAGATGTCTTAAAAATGCTTCTAAAGTATAGCACTGGCTTATATATAAGTATTTATTTTGGGTTTTTTGCAAGCCTATGCTCACTCATTCTTTCCTTGTTTTCCATCTTTGTCAACCACCTCCTGTCCTAGCTGCTTCGAGGTAGAGACCACCTTTCTATTCAATATTTGAACAAAGTTTTTCAAAATCTACTTGGCCATGATTAGAGCTCTTAAAAATGCAGCAATTTCTGCTCTGTCAGCAATAAATAAATGCAGCATTGATTCCTTTCACCAAACTGAACAATGTGTTCTTAAAAATCACAGGTCATCTGATTTTGATGATTCACTATAGGTAATCCAGCCAGCAAGATTCCAATGAACATTTTCTGACTCTTGCACTGCTGTTCCAAACATCACCTTCAGTATCCTCTCATATACAAGCTCTTTAGTAGAGGTAGGTTTAATTTAGCTCTTATAGCACATTTATAATTGTCCTCCAATCATCATTGTAAACAATACACTGAAGCTGACAAACTCTGTTACAAGAGCAATTCCAGTAAAATCAGTGGGATGTGCACCTGATTTAGGACTTTTTCAAACATTGAGTACTTGCTGACTTCATTCATGCCATATATTGTAAATGTTTATTGCCTCATTACTTACAGCTGTAATAAAAAAGCTCAGTTACACCATACTCAAAAAGTAAAATAAAATAAATTGTATCTTCAAAGCCCATGAGATTGGCTTTAAATCATGTACTATCTTTAACATAAAAGAAAAAGTTTATAGGTTTTTTTCCTTACTTTATGTAATCTTGGTATTTCTTATAGGCTTTTATAGCTAGAAACTCACTAATTACTTTTCATTCAAAGGCAAGGGTCTTGTGTAAATACAGGAGCTGGAGATTTAAGTAAAATCTGAATGCCACAGGACTGTATAACGCCATTTTTATATGTTTTACAAAGAGCTAAAAACAAATACATTTCTTTTTCTATAAAATATATGCTATCATTTTCTGAATTAGAATATTTGATATGATTGTTGTTTTAATTTAATTTGAAGAAGAAAGACATTTCAGAAGAAGAAAAGCTTTACTCACACACAGAAAATTGACAGATGCCTTTTTTATGAGTTGATTGCATTTCAATGTTTTTCAAGTGATGACTCAGGTTTTCCTTTTATTTATCCAGCCACAATTCCCTTCTAGCTAGCTTATTTTATTTTTTTTAAATTGAACATGTTAATTAAGTAGTATATTTTGCTAGAAAAACCTTAATTTCTTCCCTCTCTCTTCCACAGTTAAAAAGCAAGCACTTCTCCAGAACACTGTTTATTGAAATTGAAAGTCTTTAGGGTGTTTTGGAAGCAGGAGACTTCGAAGTTTGAATGAGGAACTCCGCTGGCAAGCTTTCAAACTTATTTGCAGATCAGGACCTCTTTTGTAGAAGTCTCCCCAGGAGGAAGGCAGTTAGACACCTGCCAGTAGCCTGCAGTGGCACCATCCCACTGTGATGTTAATGAGATGAATGAGAGCACTACAGAGAGCTGCAATAATTACAGGGTGAAGAGCTTGTCTTTTCCTGACCCTCCTCTCTGGGCTGCCTGTTCCATAAAGCAGGGTCTTTTGTAATACTAATTACAAATGTTAATTAAACATTTCTTTGGAATTTTGCCCTCCATTAATAGGTCAGATAAACAGGGAATAGCAATGACAGGCACAAGTCAGCCACATGAAAAAAATACAATTTATTTGTTCCTTTCCTTTGGTCTCTCCAAAGACATAACTTCTGGTTTTGTTTTATTAGAGACACTAAAACCACTGAAATATAGCCTTTCTGCACAGAAATAAAATAAAAATAATTCTTACTATAATGGAATTAAACCTAGTTCTAAGGCCATTTCCACTACAACTCACTCTAGTCTGTGTTGATGTAACAAATTTTAACCATAATCTTGACTCTAAGGCTATATAAATGCCCTTCCAAACACAGATTTAAGGAAACAGTCATGACAGCTGTTGATGACAGCACAAAATCCAGTTTGATGGCTTCCCCTGGCATGAGTAGCACACAGCATTTCAAATCGTTGCACTAATCCCATTTCTTACCCAGTCCCTGGAATTACAGGAGTGACCCCTGCCCAGATCAGAACTGAGCACAAGCACTTGGCAGATATTGCCAGAAAAATAAAAGCTCTACCCCTTGCCTGCCAGTCTGCCACAGCCAGATGCTCCTATCCAGGCTCACATGGAGCAGTAATTTAATACATGGCAATACTATCTATTTCAGTGAAATAACTTCTGCTGGGCCAGCTCATCTTACCTTTCCTCACAGCTCACATTGCTAGGGCACAGGAGGGAACCAGATTAATTCTAAATTTCATCCTTTAATATCTTTCTCAAATATGTACGTGTGGTTTTAAAAAGCATTTGATGGCACCAAACAGAAACAATTCCTTTCAGAAGAAATTAAGTCAGAAGATGCACTTCAAGAGCACAACTAATGCATTCCAACAAAAATACAAAGGAACCTCACTGCAAACATGAGAGTGATGAGAAGAGTTTCACTCTAAAGATTCATTTTATTAGGCCATGTCAGTAGCAATGGTAGACATAGGCATTCTCTAATTTAATCCTATTTTTATTAGCTTAAAATAAGAATTTTCCATTTTTTCATTTTTTTTAGATAACCTGAAGTCAGGTTCTTCTGTTTTGATAAGAAATGGGGACTGGTGCAAGGCTCAAGAATCCACTGCTTTCCCATACAGCCCCACTGCTTTGACAGCAGCCCACCATACAGAAAATATCAGCAAGACAAAGTCTCTGGTAAGTTAATTTAGGAAACTTCTGAAGGCTTATGACTTTAAAGGTATCTTTATGTTTACTACTGGTAACCATGGCATCATTGGCTGTGGCCATCAGACTGTGTTCTTACTCACACACTGCTTCATGCAATAAGCTTTGAGAAAAGTCTGGTCTATCAATCACCTGAGCATGTCAAGGCTTGCACCATTACAGTGCAGGATGGCCATATACACAAAAGCTGGCCCAAAGCCATTTACAGGCTTATGGAATTTACCAGAGTTTTGATTCTTTCATCAGAGCTGCTTCTCTCCTCAGCAGCCTCCTACTGCCCACTTCCAAGGCACAAAAGGCAGAACTAAGAGAGCCCAGCCTCCCCAAGCCCATACCACTGAAAACAGCTCTTTTTGCACTGTCACAGCCTGTGTGACAATGCAGTCTCATAGGCTTGGGTGACTCAAACAACTGTTTTCTCCTCCAATTGCTAATCCAGGTGCTCATTGCCAGTTCCAGTGACAGACTTGCAAGGAATCTACCTGGTCTAACACTGAAGCATGGCTGTGATCACTGAGACAGCTCAGACCTCTTCTACTCTGCTGAATTTCACAATAATTAGCAAAGTATGTTTTATATCTCAGGTGATCCATCTATCCTTGCTTATCATATCCACAATTCCAGCTCTGCTTGCAATTGTTCTATAATGACTGTCAGGATCCTAAAACCAGCTTGAAGTTCAGGAACAATACGGAATTTAAACAGAAAAGCCACTAATAAGAGTATACACAACACTGATGCATGTTAAGAGACACTTCTGGTTATCCACACTGATTTCTTAGCATAGACCATTGATGTTTAGTGCAGAAATCTCTACATCAGTTTATAACTTCTGAATTAGAGTACACAGTTTTCAAAAGAAAACTTTTTTTTTATTTAAATACTTCATTTGATATATTGTTCAAAGTATCCTTTAATAAATTGCTATAATGATTAAATATATAAATTATTAAAATTTGCCTTTTAAAAATCTGAATTTATCTGATTTCAGCTTCTAGACACTTGATCTTGTTCCACCTTTTTCTGCCAAAACTAAAGAAACATGGTTTTTCTTCAAATAGATAATTTGAGATCATGACACAGTCATCTGCTAAGGTAAGCAGATAAGGTAAGCAGATTGATTTTCTTAAAATTCAACACTGGAAATGCATAGTTTTCTTAAGAAGAGAGAAGATGTTTCAGAACTTCTCTGAAACACTGTGATACAGCTAGGTAGTTTTGAATAAAACAATCTCACTTCCATCTTTGTTTTTGAACAACACTACAAAAATTACTACTAATATAATAGGAGGTTGGAAATCCAGAGCACCCTCTCAATCTGAATTGCCCCATTACCCTCTAATTCCTCAGTTCTTCAAGAGAGCAAGCAAAGAAAAAAGTGAGTTTAAAAGCAAGATAATTAGTATGTTTTGGCTGAAGGTATTTCGATAGGTTGTCCTCATGTTATACAGATGAGGCTCTAGTTCCAAGAGCAATAGAATAAAATATAGATCATCATGGTCTAAGCATAAGTACAACTTAATAGGAAGAGACAACAACTAAAAGAAAAAAAAAAAGAGGCAAAATATAATATATTTTATTATTATAGTAGCCACTCTTCTGAAGTACATGTTAAAAATACTACAACTGATACACAAATTGCCCTACACAATATGGAAATTCTCATCATTCTGCAGAAAACATTTCAGTCTCTGTAAAAAGCTGAATGTTTCAGAAGCAGTTTTATAGACCAGTTATTTAGGTTCATTTCCATTACATTTTGCAAGACGCCATAACAACTGTACTAAACGTATGGCAATTTCTTCCATTTCAATTTTCAAGACACCATAATAAGACTGTGCTAAAAGTATGGCAACTTCTATGGGAAACCACTTTTCACTGGACAAGACCCTAACCATGCCAAGGAATGTAACAGTACATTGGGCAAAGCCATCTCAAACATTTACCAGACACAAATTACATCAGCTACTTTAACCTAACTCATCTGTCTTGCAAGTCCATCCCAGAAGGCCATGTCATATTCACGTCAACCCTAACTTTTGGCAACATCATTCTAAGGAGTCCTAATTTATAAAATAAGTTATGACACTGGATTACTGCTTTGAATGCTGGTTGTTGGATCTTTTCGATTCAAAAACTTGCAGTCTGGGCAAGTCTGCACCACTGACTGTGTGTGGCCAAGGGTGTACTATTGAAGCCAAGCTCTCAATCCTTCTCTGTTTGCCTCACTGTAGATGACAGTCTCAGAGCTGATGATCTATCTCTATCCCCTTTAGGATGAAATTGAGCCCGAAGACATATTTCAGAGATGGTATGAGGGAACTTCTGCACCTTCCCCACAAACAGAGTGTGGCCACAGGGTTTTGCTCCACAGATTCACTTGCTTATATAGATATAGCCTTTCTCTAATTTAATCCTATTTTGATCACTCTCATCTGTCAAAGTAAGCTGAGAGAAAAAACATGTTGGAAACAGCTGTTGATAACTGTTTTGTATGGTTCTCTCATCCCAGCATGGTTATAAGGTAGTTTGAATATATTCAGCCTAGCATGTATAAGTGCCTTTGGGTATAGAAGGCTGAGGAAGCAGGAATTGTTGTTTAAAGAAAGAAGCACTTTATGCATATACTCAATTTTTCATAGAATTTCTAGTGTGATACTTACTGCACATGCATGGTTTATTCTGTCAGTGGTCTGTGGTTAACATACCCTATATACCTATTGGCATGATAAACTGTAATGACTTCATAATAAAGTTAAAAGCCCAGCATAAATGCAGAAAAGTGAGGAATTCCAGAGGTAAGATTTGGATTTCATCCCTCACCATTCCTCATATTTGAATGTTATGAAACAGCTATATACTTTCTTTAGGCACAGATATAAAAAATGTCATGACAGGAATATAAACAGTGAAAACTGTGTGTGTTCTGACAGATACCCATATTACCTCAGAATTTACATATTTTCTATCATTTTGCGATTTCCCAAACACTTTTTGTTAAAGCTTGTTTGTCCTTTATCTCTATGATAACTGCATCATTTCATACTGAGACAATGCAGAAATAATTTGATATATTTTGAGAAAAATATAAAATCTACTTGATGATTTACACTATTGAAGAATATGTTAATAAAAGAAGAATGTCAGACCACATAGCAGCACTTAATACTGATTTGTGATGCCTGTGACATAAATGTCATGAAAGAGCTCTGGAGTTTTATTTATGTATTTTGGGGGGTAGATTTTTGCTTTTGGTTTAGTTTAGGCTTCTTTTAGCTTGAGAAACAGTGGCATACTGTAAGGAAAGCCCCACTTAGCATGTTTCCATTTTACATTCGCTTTTCACCTATACACCAAATTCTCCTGCATTGTGGCACATTGTGCAAAACATAGGCTTATTTATTGGCTGTTGACATAAAAAGAAGATCTGGATACCCATATCTGCCAGTGAGTACTCCTGAAATCATGACCTTACAAATTGATCTTCAGTACCTTTCTTTCTATTTGCACGACCTAGCAGGCTTTCTGCAGTTTTCAAAAGCAAGGAGCAAAATGCCAGCTGAAATTCAACAGCTCCGCAGATGCTCAGCATTTTCCAAAATCAGCCCCAAATCACATTACTTATATTGAGTTAGGATCTTGGTGCGTGATCTTTTACGTAACTTTCCAGCTCACCTCTGCAGTCTGATTCCCCACCATATAACTTCCTTGCTGAAAGTAAAACACAAGGTTCTTTCTACCTTTTTAGTAGTTCTGATGCTGCTGAAGAAGATTCTTCTGACCTGTTATGAAAAGCTTCCAAATTCCTGGAAGGGAACTTGTCTGAAAGACTCCAAGTAAGTGCAAATGCAATAATTGGAAATTTTGCATATGAATTATTAGAATTGGTTATATGAATAAAATATAATTTAAATATCAGGATGTGGGGGATTTTGGCTTTCTGGAAGATACTATTTATTGACTATTCTGTATTTTATTCAAGTCATTAATATTCCTCTGGTGCAAAACTATTTTTTTTCCTGCTGATATAATAGAGCATATTCTATTCTTACTAGAATAACATAGAATTCTAGAATCAGTTATATGGAAGCATAATTTCTAGAACAGTCTATAAATCTTTTTAAAAGTGTTTTCATGGGGAAAAGATTCAATGAAGACAAAACGTCTCAGAATTTTGTTTGAGGTGGGTTTTCCAACTTAAAAGTCTGAAAATTTTCAAGAACTAGACCAAGTTCTAGTTCTACATTTTCAGACTTTAAAAAATTGAATTCTTTCAGGAAAAATGCATTTTGCATACTGCAAAATAAATGAGGGGAAGAGAGACTGATGTTATTGTTACTTCATGCAGAATATCACAATTTTTAAGACACACCAAGCTGAATGATCTTTTTACAGTGTTTCGTATATTGTCAGACCCATTCAGAATGGTGGTGGTGCGTTCCACCCCTCTGCCCAACCTGACCTTTATTTCCCATAACTCTGCTCAACCCATTACCATCAGTAGTGATGGTAACAAATGTGTCTGGCTGTGATGACTGCATCTGAGTCACAGGGGATTCAAAGGAGACAGGTAACAAAACAACCACCCCCCCACACACACTCCTTCCCCAAACCATAACGCTGGTCAAAGTCTGACTCAAACCAAGTTTGGAAGAGACTAATTTCTGTATTCAGTCTGCAAATATGTCTATAACTCTGTTACTCCATAACAGTAGACAGTCCAGGACCTGTTGAGCTCTCCTGCACAGAAGAATCCACTCTTGAGTACAGATGCATCTCAAGGTTACTCTTCGAGGCTGAGAGATTCCTTGCTGAAACAGATTCTCGGTGATTAGTAGCATGGAGAGCTTGGAAATCTTGGCTAAGTAATACAAAGGACTGATTGTGCACATTTAGACACAAGGCACTGACCAAGTCTGGGGCTAAGTCTGGATCCAGATACATATACACTCCCCTCTGAGAAGGAGTTTAAAATGCAAGGGGGTCCTTTCTGAACTTTATAATTCAGTCAGAGGATCTCCCTGATACTTTTGCCTGACCTTGTCCTCTGTGCAGTAAATAATCAAATGTACCTTGCCAATGAATTTTGCCAACCACTGTCACATTTACTATCTAGCCTTGTTAAATCTCTGTTTATTGATAAACATATTGCTGTGTCTCTCTCACAAAAAAAGTTCATCACTTCTTCCACAACAAGAATTACTATGCTTGACATTAATTCAGCCCATGAAATTCTGGTCTCAGATGGAATAATGAAGAATTGCTTCAGTCCACTCAGAAATTCAAAGGCAAAATCATGCAGAAGAGGGGTACAATAGAATGATACCTGTATCTTCAGGAGAGCTGTTCAAGGGTTTTTCCACAGCTAAACAATTCCTTTAGTTGGTGCATTTGCCTTAAATTTATCCTTCCATAGAATATTTGGGGAAGAAGCAAAAAGCCTTTGTTCTCAGGGAAACGCAAGAGCTGCAATTACACCAAGCCCCTTGTGGAGTATTCTGGTGGGAAGAGGCCCCTTGTGCAATGTCCTTTTCTGCACATCCAAACAGAAGTCAGGCATAATACATTTCAGAATCAGGATGCTGAAATCCCCTGGTACTTCAGCAGAACAAATCAGGATGCATACTTTCATCCTGCATATCAGGATGAAAGAGATCAGTGCTGGAGACAAAGGAGGAATAAACCAAACTCTGCAGTGAGAAAAATGAGATGAGGAAACTTTGCTGCCTGTTGAAGAAAATTCAGTGTTCTTTTTGCCACAAGTTAAATTTTATCAGTACCACATGTACTTGATAAACAGAGCCTTATGGCTAGGAACTTTACTTATTTCTGCTGGACTCCTGTCCATTTGAAGACAAAGCAGGGTGCAGTGAAATACTTCAAACAGCTTTCCTGCTACAGGGAATGACAAAGCCCTACAGAGGAAACGAGAATTAACCATTTGCATGGTTAATGCAAACAATACAAACAGTACAGTTTGAATACCTACAGGTCCTCAGCCTGGATATATGGAAAAAGGATATAGATAAGTAAAATCATGTTTTAAAGATCTGAATAGAAATTGACAAACTCTGTTTCCAGGGTGGAAATGCCTTTAACATCATTGCAAGGCAGGAGAGGGTGGCTTTGCACCATGCTGGAATGGTGTCATATCAGTGCCCTAACAGTGGCCTTTGGGTGGAGCCCTGACTTTGAGCCTGTCTGAAGTTCTATCCATGACATGGAATGAGCTGCAACCACTAAAAAGGAAAGAGGCTAAGCCACAGACTTTTGCCTTATGCTGACTATGTAGCAAGTTGAATCGTGGTACAACAGATACGTGTTGGTGTGTCCCCAAAAGTTCACTTCTCCTCCTTCCTCAGAGCCTGAGGTGTAGAGCAGCTCTGAGCATTCAGCTATTATTACATCAACACAAAAGCCATTTCTTTAACTGGCTCTAATTCTCACTTGCTGCAGGTCCTAGTCCCCAAATACAAACCAAAATTCAAGATGACTAAGCTCTGCCTTCACCCTTCAGGAAACAAACCTCAGGATGACCACCAAGGCAAACTGACACATGACAAGGAAATCTGGCCTGCCAAGGCCATCACTGAATACATCCCAGGGATAAACAGAAGTCTCTCTCTGCTTCCAGAGTTATTTCCTGGAGCAGTCTAGGTAATCACAAACAGACTTAGGAAAGTCCTCTCACACAAACCCCAGGAGGCAGGAACAGAGCAAGACTCTTCTGTGCTAGTGTTCCTCTAGAAGATGTCTTTAAATATGATGCTACAATTACACCCTAATGAAGATTTCAATTCTCATTGAAGGTGGAAAAATATGCAAAGTATGTTTTTGCTGTTTTCTAGTATGTCAGTTGGATACTCTGTAATACATATCAGAAGCAGTTGTAGTTTTTACACGTAGTTTTTACATAGGGGGTCACCATCCTGCTGGTCCCCTGTCAGACAGAAAAACTCAGAATCTGTTCCCTCCTCTCTCCTTTTTTCTTTTTTTTTTTCTCTGAACAGCTTGAATGACAGACTAAAGAATAATCCTGTTCACAGCTAATGTGCAAAAACAGGATTGAGCAAAAAACTGACTTAAGAAGCTTTCATCTGGGTCAAGACATATTGATACCATATTCAAAGATATATGCTCAGCACACTTGTGCAGAGATAAATGTTTCAACTGTAGGCTTAAGAAAAAAAGAAACAATAAAACACACAAAAAGCCCACAACCGCACTCCAGTGACACAGCTACCGAAATATTAAACTAAGTGAAACAATTTCCACCCACGTTTGCTTTCATCACAGATTATGCAGTACTGCACACTGCTCAAAATAAAATGTTTCCTTCCTAGACAAAACCAATATGCAATAAGGTTTATTTTCACTGAGTGCCCAAAGTACAAGATAAAGTCACTGCAACAAATTGTGCCTGTCATAATGTCAGAAAAAAGGAACCACACATTTAGTTCATAGCCTCTCTCTGACAGTCACTTATCCACCATCTCTTTGGGACAAGACAACTTTCACGTCTCTCAAGGTCTTTTCTATAGTGAATGGCTAAATCTATTTCATTAGTAAGTATCAACACCACGGATTTTATCTCTCACCAGTGTCTTCTCTTCCAATAATGACAACATGGGTCTTTCAGACAATGACATGAAGGGAATCCAACAAGATCAAATCCCACACAATTTCCTGTAGAATGCTGGATATGAGTGATTATTTATTATTTCTTATTACTGCTCCAAGTATCATTAATGATAAAAAATAGTAAGAAAACAGTAGCTGTTGAGATGGCTGTTATGAAGCAGATAACTTTACCAGCCCAGCTTATAAATGGCCTGAGCCAGCTTTTAAGAAGCCTTAATATCAGTCTTGCCTAGCTTGCACAACAATACACCTGTATTATGCATTTACTTTGACTGTAATCCCAAAGTCTTAAGAGTAAATTCAACTTTTGCCTGTGTATATGTGTGTGCACAACTCATCTAGTTTGAGTGATGCTGAAACTTCTTATATGGGGTTTAAATTAATCTGATCCAACCTTCTGTTGAAATCAGCGCCTTGTATCAGGTTATGCAGGTACCTGTGAATCAGAGTCTAATATTTCCAGGGAACAGGATCCTACAATTTCTCTGTCAACACATGGGTTCTCATGGTTCTCTGTCTTGCCATTATCAGAGGGAGGTCCCTGTGAGGTTAAAACCTCCCCGTGCTCTTGTCGGGTTATTTGTCTTCAAGGACCCAAGCAGCTAATAGTTTCTATAAGGTTATTTATTGCAGAAGCACATCAGTCTCAAAAGCAAAAGCAAAGCAAAGCAATGTCAAAAGCAAAAGCAATGGCAAAATGCACCAGCTCTCCCCAATGCGTGTTCATATATAGAAACTTCCCAACAAGCTAAGACACAAACTCGGACCACTACTTCTTAACCTTAGAAGTCTGGTTTCTTAGCATGCCAGGCTACTTATAAACTACTTACATGGCCAATCTTGTTCTAACTAAAAAAATGTAAGCAATATTCTTAACTATAACTCTATTATGTCTGAAGCTAGGTTCTTGGAGCCTCCACAGAAACACTAGTATCTAGGACTATGTTTTTCAACCTTCACTAGAACATGTACTACTTCTCTGGCATCCAAGACCTTTATTCACTAAAAGCACTTAAAACTTATTCCACTTACTTACTTACTTACTCCATCTACTCACTTACTCATTCCATCTACTTCCTTGCTTGCTCACTCATGCTAAAACCTAAACCTTCACCTCTGCTTTATGTGTGAGTGGCTTAACATACTTCAATCCATCCAAAGGCTTTAATTCAATCCCTGCACTCTGATCTCTCTCTGAAGGATTCAGAGAGACCCCTGGCCTAATGAGTCCAACAGGTCCCCTGACACTGTTCTTGCCTGCTGCCTTTATCTTATCACCACATTGTTACGAGAGCATTCTTCCATTTTATCTATAACTACCTTTTAGAGACTGGAAAACTGATTCATACCAGACAAAGCCTTCACTCCCCTAGCTTGAGTAAGCCATTTTCTTCATATTTCCTTTATACATTAAGCTCTCTAATGGTCTAATCATCTTGGTGACACATTCACCAAGCCTTCTTTAATTTTTCAATCTCCCCTGAACTGATGAATCAAAACTTCATATTCATCTCTTTTAAAACCTTGTTGAGCCACGTTTCAAACTCATTGCCTCACTATGGGAGCTTTTCCTTCTCACATTCCACTTCTCTTCCCAGTCTTGCACAATCAGCAAGCCTAGCACAACTGTATTCAAGCCTATTGTTTATAAAGATATTAAACAGTATGAAACTTAGTGTCGATCTGTGAGGAACTCCTCATGGGGCCAGTTCCAAATCTGACTTTCAGCCATTAGCCAACAACAACTTTGAGCTCAGCAGTCTAGCCAGTTCTCCACACAACTTGTGACACTTATCTGAAGTGTGTTATGTGTCAACAGGCTATCAACAAAGGTGTTGTGAGTCACCATGACAAATTACTTGCTAAAATTATGGTAGGTGCTGTTCAAAATACTCCCATCCTTTATTGACTAAGTTGTTTCATAATATAAGACAATGGAGTAGAGTGTAACCTTGGTAAATCTATTCTGGCTTTTTCCAGTCATTTATTTTGTCACATTTTACCTGCTTGTATGTGTCCAGTTTGGACAAGAGGTTTGTAATTTGACCCTCCTCTACTGTTAGTGGCTTGCCATTTGTTTTGCCACTGCTTCCTGCCAAAGGAACTTGCAGCTAACTTTAGGTGTTAAGACCAAAGCAAAGAAGACATCAGGCATGTGAAACTTTCCTGTGCCATTTTTGACCTAACTTGCCAAAGCCATTCAGCAGTGGTCTTGAATCTTCCTTGCATTTCTGCTTGCTACTACCATGTCTATAGAATCCTTCCTTGTTTTCTCGACATATCTTCAAGGCTGCCTCAAAGTTTTCCAACACTTCCAAAATCCTTTGGTCTCCAAAGCAGATACTTGTAGGATCCTTCCTAACAGCTGATGAGACAAAATGAAATCTGTTCTTATGAAGTTCTGGGTTTTTATTGATACTTACCTTTCTCTGCCTCTTAAGATATTAAATTCTATTACTGTATGGTCCCTGCAGCCCAGGCTGCTGTTGAAGGTCATAATAATGGGTGTTATACCTGTCTATAGGCCATATAGGATAATAAGAGGATATGGACCTACAAAAAAACAGTACCTATCTACAGACCATAAAACCAGATGTAAATTGTCCAGCTACCTTTGTAAGGCAAGTTTAATAGCATCATTAGACACTGAAAAATATGGGCCACATCCCTCTCCCTATGAGCTCATTAGGAGTCTCCAGTTAAATTTCATTCTGCAGAGTAACTTGCAACTAGTCACATAACTTATATGACTGTGACAAACCTACCTTTCTCAAACTCCATATTTTGAGCTACAAATCATTTCTTTGCAAAAATCAGACAAAAGGCAAATCACAAAATTCTATACCAGATGTGCTCAGTATGGGCAACAAGTGGGAGGAGCTGGAAGCCATGGTGCAGTAGGAAAGGTATGATATCATCCCAATCATGGAAACGTGGTGGGATGACTCACATGTCTGGAGTGCTGCAATGCATGGATACCAGCTTTTCAGATGGGACAGTGAGGAAGGACATACCTTAAGAGGGAAATCTTACAGATGCAGGAACAGGCTGTCCCTGTGTGCCAAAAGATGAGGCTGTAGGGAAGAAGGCTCCCTGGCTGAACAGGGAGCTTTCACTGGAACTCAGGCTTAAAAAGAGAGTTTATGACTTTTGGAAAAGGACAAGCAGCTCCAGAAGATTACAAGGATGTCATTTGGTCATGCAGAGACAGAATTAGAAAGGTGAAAGCTCAGCTAGAACTCAATTTGGCCACTGCTGTGAAAGATAATAAAAAATATTTTTATAAACACGTTAACAACAAAAGGAGACCCAAAGAAAACCTCCATCCTTTATTAAAAATCTAGGAAACACTGTCTCCAAGGATGAGGAAAAGAGCAGGTTCAGGTTGAACATAAGGAAGAGTTTCTGAAAGGCTGGTTAAGTATTGGAACAGGATGCCCAAAGAAGTGGTGGAATCATCATCCCTGGAAATGTTCAAGAAACAGCTGGAAATTGCGCTTAGTTCTATTGTTTCCTGGACATGATGGTATTTGGTCAAAGGCTTGACTAGAAAAGATTTGGAAATCTTTTCCAAACTTAATGATTCTATGATACACTTTTAACAATTATGAATTAATTGAGGGTGGGTGGATGCAGAAGGATATTGAGATTTTTCAGAAATTCTTGAGAAAAATCTTGATTTTTCTACAGTCAAAAATAAAACACTCATGAACCTTTCTGGAGACAGGATTTTTAGCCTCTCTCCTGTTAGCCTGACAATATTACAATTTTCAAAAAGTTGTGTAAGTCTAAAGGCTACATTCTGTCACACATATACAATTTATTATAGCTGGAGAATCCCCTAGAACTCCTTTACATTATTTATAAACAGAGATAATGTGTATGATAAACAACGGTAACACACAAGATCCCCAGTGAAATTCTGTATTTCACCTGGGAATGCCTGAATACCAGTCTTTGTCTGCAAGGGTTTTTATCTAGGAAATGCTTTCCTTGCCACTGCATCTCGCTGTATCTGGGCTTATTTTTAAGAACAATTATTTACTACAAGGAGACTATGATGACATCAAATTAGTTAAAACAAACAAACATACATGCAAACCAGTATCTTTAGCCAATATTTTTCCAAATAATCTGCTTTGGGTTCAATAGGAACTTCTGCAAGACTGAAAATTTAAAAACAGGCAGCAGAACACTTTCATATACTAAGAACCTTTTTTTAAATTTATTTTTTATTTTGGTCATTTTTGCTGTCACAACTGTTTCCAAAGCCTGGAGTTTAAAGCAATCTCAACATTGTTCAATAAGACTTAGAAATTAAACAGTTACTGTGCTTTGCAGAGTCCTTTGATTGAGTTCTGCAGGTGGAATTTGAGGACTGCTGCCAAGTAGAGTCTGTGATTTCTAAATGTCAAAAATCAAAACCGTGTTATCTCAGACTTTCTTTCTAGACTAATGTACTTTTTCTCTTCCAGAGGCTGGAAATAGGATTTCTAGTCCTAATCCTTTCTCTGTCTACATTTTGCCTTGTAATACTACAGGGTTTTGAAATTTTTTTAGAATTAAAAGCATTCTGCAATAGTACCTTCCCTTATTTTTGCTTTTGACCTAACAGAATAGTTAAAACCAAGTAAAGGAAAATCGACTTAACTTATTTAACTACACTGACTGCTGTTTGATTACAAACAACTTTGCCAGTTCCCACAAGAATATTTATTTTCTATCTTGGTATCTTTCCTAAAGTCTCAGATCCCACAGTCAAGTGAAAACTTTAAGTAGAAAGGAAGTGTTAAGAACAGAGCATGTGTGAAATTTTTTAAAAGCTGAAAATACTTGAACTAGTGTCAGGATTTTTTGATGCTTGGCTTGTGCTTTTTGAAGCTCAAGGTTGGCAATACACACATTCACGCTGCCATAACTTTAGCAATATTGCTTTCCTCGTCCTGTTCTCAGCAAAACACTCAGAGACAGAAAAGGTCCTTTCCTGACGCCAGTTTTATTACAAAAATGGTTTTCTAGAAAGAATCACATGATATTCAAACCTAACGCCTTTTCTACAAGTTTAAGAATTCTTAGCCCATCGTCTTCCAGGGCTTGCTGTTCTTGGACTCCAGCTGCATTTACCTATGGTCAGCTCCAGCTTTCCATTTATTGGTGATAAACAGCAGCATGACACCTTTAAGGTAGCAAGGCACTAGACACAAACACTTCCTAGCTTCTAAAACTACCTTTCCATTGTGCACTCATTTTTCACCTGTTTTCAGTTTCAACAGTTTTCAACAGTTTTCAACTGTTTCAACAGTTTTCAACTGTTTTCTTAAAACCAAAATAAAACACATTTCTTTACCTACAATTTCTTTGTGTTTCATGCAAGCTATTGGAATAAAATGTGAGTACAACATTCTGTGGAAATCAGTTCAAAACTTGCTACATAATGAAGTGAAAAAGGCATCTTTCTCTAGCACCCAAGGAGGAGGAGCCCTAAAAAAGAAAGGCACCTTAGTAAATGCTTTATTAAGATAACACCATCCATGCTTGCAAGTTTGATATCTTCTGGACACATATAGGCTTTCAAGAAGATGGTGATGTGGCTTTAGAGTCTTTGGGGTTTGCAGTAAAGGCCTTTAATATCACTGATATAATTAAATTACACCAGTTAAACCAGAAAATTAACTTTGAAATGCTTTTTACTAAATTTACACAATGATCTTGAAGTAATTGAGACCACCTCTCATACCTTTGTTATTCTGTTTGCTGATGAGCAACAAGATGAGTAACAACATGATGAGACAGCAAATTGGGGGGATTTATCCTGAGTGTTTGGACAGCAGGTGAAACAATTCAGCTTTTCAAAAACTGTAAATATTCAAATTCATCATCATTAATTTCAGATCTACATATTCCAGGACAGAGAAAAAATGCTGTTAATTGAAACTCACAATAATTCAACTTCATATGACAAAACTGCTTTGTCTCATTTTGCTTTTCCACACAGCATCATTCATCAGACAGCTATGCTGCAGGACTCTGTCTCTTGAGATAGCACGGGACTCAAAACTGAAACAAATTCTAACTCTGGTAAGAAAGCATATCTCTGAATCATACATATGGGAAAGATAATGCTTTGCACTGATTCCTTATTGAGCAGACCACAGCACTAAAGCATTATGCATAAAGCCATGCATGATGGTAAAAACAATCTACCTGATGATGTGATAGGTAAGTAAATGTGGAGGTAGAGTGGGAGAAAGTATTTCAAGGCTACTCTAACACTCCTTTTGCATATCCCACAGGCTGGATAGACACAACCAAAAAGAGGATGTTAGAAAGAGAAATGGGCAAAAGACAATGCTGGCATTTCTAGGATAAAAGTTGCTTTTTTTACTTTCAGTTTTCAGTACTGCTTTCACATACCACAGCTGATGTAACTAAGGAGTTCCAAGAGAGAATACCTGGGACAGCCTCAAGATAAAAAGAAGCTGAGGGAATTGATTTTCCATGCCTAATTCCTATCAAGTCTAATGAACAGAAATGATCTACTATCCTTTTAGAAATAAGAAAGAGGGAAATAACAAAACATTGTCAATGTCTGCTGAGCAGGGTTCATTTTCAACTAGTATGAATATCTGTCATTTAAACATACAAGGAGCTGCCAAGCTGACAATGCTTTCCAATTATAAGAAAAGCCATGTCTGAAGTTTCTCTTTTTGTGAAGGGTGACATCTGCCTGAGTGGCAGACTCTGCTCTGTAACTTAAATCATCTGCACCATCTCTTTTGCAATGTAAGAGATCCATTGTGTCAGTTAGAACAAGGCAAGCAGATGCTCCTTGCACCTCCTGTTAACTTGTGCAAGCCATGTTGCCAGAGCTAATTAAGACTCACCATTTACACACTTGACTTGTGCAGAAACAGACACCATCTTCTCTTATGTTTTAACATTGTTTCTTGGTGGATTCCTTTCAAATGCTACGAGTCATTATTATTAGTTTATCATTGTTCTCAGTTGCAGTGTGCAGCTCCTAAAAGGCATTATAGCCACTGCAACAGACAAAATCCTTCTTGCTTTCAGGGTAAGTCATCCCTTCTCTGGCAAAATGACCAGATTGCTGTGATTGGCCCCTCATGGAGATGTGCACTCAGGAATGCAGTGGAGGACCCTGTCTAGATTCTGAGAGAGCTACTGAATGTAGCTTCCACCATTACACCGCCAAACCTTCAAAAATTTCATGGACAAAAATCTGTCCTTTCTGCTTTGCTTAGATTCCCAAGAGAGTCACAAACTCTCTCAGAAAGAGCACAGCATTCATCCTTCTCCACCTATCTGGTTGTCACCTCCTCTACATACCCAGAGTTCTGTGACCAGCAGTAGGTGAAGGATAGAACCACAGAAATAATTGAATTGCTCTTCCACGTAATGGAGGGGAACATGTAGAAGGTTTGCTTTTTTCTCCATAAATTATGACAGTCTTCCCACTTGCTCACTGCTTTCATGCTGCCATCATTAGCACATAACTGACATGAAATTTAGCACTTTCCAGACTGGTACAAGAGTGGGGGGTTTAGCTTTATTTTACCAATTTGACAATAGCAATCCTAAAGGAGTATGGTCATATGGAAACCAAATTGCAGCAAGTTTACCTGCTTAATTTTTAATTTTAGTTCATTGCTCATTAGTAATTGCATGGAACCCCAATGAACATGAAAATACAGAGTGAGCTATTTTTCACTCCTTTTCCATGTGAAAGAGGCAGGTCTCTGAATTATTTCTTATCATTAAGTAAAAAATCCATTCGGTTGGCTTGACAGTGACACAGGATCTCTCCACAGCTGTTTCAAAGGGTGCTGTGAGCTACAGAGCTTTCTGTATGGGAAACAAGAGTCTACACCTCCACATTATGGAGAGTTATGTGGGCAAATCTCCACTCATTGAGATGAGAACATGTCTCATTCAACATCAAGTTAATAGCCAGCATTTTCCTAATTCACCATAGCAACAATGATATAATGGCAAAGGGTGAGAACAGCCTGCTACAGCAGGCTGTGTTGTTGGACTGCAGGCAAAGCAGACAACACCTCACATTTTACCTTTATTGGCACCAAGCTTTGTTAATGGGCAGTGCAAAATTAGCAAAGGATAAAAGACAAGAAGATGTGTTTAATAGCATCCCCTAACTTCCTATGAGAAGTATATAGCACATTCTTGCAACTCTCATGAGCCCCACATCAGCCCTCCAGGTGAAACACTGAGCATTTCAGCACCCCAACTGGAAATAATACTGCAGTCTGTTATGGGATCAATGAATTGTGGACTCACATATTTTCTTAAGATGTAAAAAAGGGAATCAAGCAAAATAAAATGTTTTATTACCTCCAAAATTCAAAAACCATCCAGAGACCTATGTAACACAGCTCACAGTAAATCTATGAATTTGTGAGGATAATAAACCACAAAAAAAATTATATTACCTTACAAATGAAAACAAATCTATGGAAATGTTGATTTCCTAATAATATGCAGGATGGCAGCACACAATATGAGCTGGCTAAAATCTAGCCCTCTATGCAGTATCTCAGAAGATGGTATGCTTCGTTACATTCAGCTGCATGCTCCATTTTGCACAATGTACATCTGTCTCTGAGGTTTTGTGCTCTCACATGGACATAATTATGGAACCCTGTTTACATCAGTTGAACAAAATGAATATAAAATCTGGAAGAAATTCCAGATTGCAAACCCATACACTTAAATTGTACCAGGCTACCACTTTAAATATTTATTGCACAGAATATTCTACCCTCTCTGGCTTACCAGCCCCACACAAAAATAAAAAATAAAATCCTTTTTTCCTCTATAATCAAGTGCTAATTTTTTATAAAATTGCATTCCTCAAAATAGCCTCTTCAGAAAAACTAGAACTAGTGGAAGAAGATAACGTTAAGTAAAAATAGGAGTGATAAGACTGTAACACAAACTAATACATGATGTCAAGTCACTGAAGTCACTGAACAGATCAAATCATTTTCATTACAGTGGTATGAGATCCCTCATTATGTTCAAAAAACTGAGAAAACAGGCAGTAATATAATGACCAAAACAAATCTCTAAAATTTTAAGGCACCATGTGAGGGGAAATGTTGCAGATCAAACTAAGTACAACTCTAAGCAGGCAAGTGAAATACCGTAGTAACATGTGAGACACTTAGAAGTGGAAAAACTTGAGATTTTTTCTTCATGGCAAAAATTCAATTTACACTGAATTCCACTGATCTCGCACACAATCAAGAGAGCACAATAACTACTTTCTGGTCTGTGATAGCACAGTCAATATTAGCTGCTTACATTTGTTCACCTGTAACTATTCTGTATCAATAGAACATCATGTCTTGAATGGTATGTGGCTTTAAATACTTTTTAAAATTTGTATGAGTATGCACACTAAGCTAGCAGCCAACATGCACTTATTCTATTGATACAGAAATAAAAGATGTCCTTGGGTATTCTTAACAAAAGAAGTATGAAGGATTCGTAATAAAAATAATTCCTAGTCACCCTCTCAGTCTCAGAAAATAGATAAAAAATTCAGAACTCGAAGTGAAGGAGATGTTGGTTTTTTTTTTTTTAAAGGTACCCGTACCTTTCAGACCTCATGTACAATTGCAAATGCAATTACAATCTTCCTCCTTTGTGTTTTAAACTCAAGTATGAGCAATATGTGATGATGGGTTAAATTCAGTGCTTGGGCTTTTTTTTACTTCATCTCTAATTTCATATGGTTCCTCTTTGTATTATTCAGACACAGCACAACAGTGGATAGAAGATTAGAAATTCTGCAATTCATAAATATCTATGACACATTCTGTGTGGCTTTGTTTAAACTATCTTAATCTCATAGAAGCAGGTGGTACATGTGTCCTATTGTCAATCTAACCGTATTCACAGCAGGTAAATTTGGCTTTCTTAGAGAGAACTAAAAATCTCTGCAATAATAATAGGTACAAATCCTATCCTTCTTGCAATACTTGTGAAATTTCATCATCCTTCTCTCAAGATGTGTCCTAAGACTTCCAGGGAAGGGGAAAAAAAACCACCACATACTCAGAGGAGCAGAGCTGATTTAATAGCTCCCTCTTTCCAGCCTGAACCTTCCTAAGCAGTCTTTTGAACAAATGCCCTTTCAGATTCAAATAGTATGACTAATAATTGCCACATATGTCTCAGAATCTGCTATGCCCATTAAACCATAGTTAGTTTTTCCTCCACCTCTTACTACATCAAACACAACAGTCACCTTTTCTTAATGATCTCTCACTCTCCAGGCAAACCTATTTGCCTTATCTTTCCTTCCTTATGTAGCCTTTAACTGACTTACAGTAAGCAACCCAGTAGTGTGGCGGTCAGCAGAACGGGCATGTTTGTTCCTCTGTTCATTTAAGCCTATTGAGTCCTGTATTAGAGAGATAATTGAGAATCTCAACCTTTTTGTTTACTCAAGCCCTTGAAAATCCCATCTTCCTTTGACTTTAATCTGGTAAACCTTTGATGTTAGTTGTTAACCTGCTTGTATTTATCAACAACTCAAAATTCACATTACTACAGAGAGGCAGCAAGCTTCTGCTTAGTCTATGCATGTGCTGGTGGGAGGGGGACAAGGGTGGAAAGGGAAGCTTTATCGAACCAATTTCCATTAACAAATCCTTCACACTTGAAGGGTTTTCTCTTACTACAGGATATGTGGACAAGTAACTGCCTAAAAATGTGTTGCAAACACAAAGCTGTTTATAGACCAGGAAATATTTAATTGCTGGGAGAAGAACGGATAAAAAGATACCGTTCCAAGGAAAATGAAGATGCTGTTAACTTTACAATTCTCTGTTTCTTAAGGTATTTGAATCTGCAGAGATTCCCTTAGTGAGGTAGTTTATAAGAAACTTCCTTTCCCATAGATATTTTCAGAAGTCACAGGGGCACTGCAATAACATGGCACATCCTTGTCCCATTTACACTGGCTGATTTCATCACCCCTACTTACACCAAAAAGAGCAGCTTATTCCCTCTGCTGTACCACTGGTTCAGGGTCTAAGTCTCCTACAGGACACATATGTGGAACCACCCCAGTAGTGGTTTCTCCACAAAAAAACCCACCCCAGCCACTTGCTGTGGTCTCCAGGGTTCTCCTCCTGTTGAGGTACTGCAAGGGCTTCTCTGTGGGCTGAGACCTCAATCACCAAGTATTTCAAATATAAAACACTAACACAGAGTTTTTGATTTTACCTGCAACTTGTTCCACATCTCACATGGAGGGGACATGGGTCGATATCTTAAACAAAAGGAGTAGAAAGAGTGGTCTTAGGTGGTGTTCCACAAATCAGCTGGAAACATTGATGCCAGACAGCTGAAGTTTGTACTGATGACCTGCCTATTTATAGTCAGAGGAAAAGCAGCAGCACACTTCCTCTGCTTTCCACTCCAGCACTTACCCCTGTTAAGGCCTTATCTAGGAACTATCCAGATTACAGCCTTTGATCCCTGGCTGTCAAATCACCTGGGGCAAACTGCAAGTACAGAGCAGGAAGCAACTGGGGAGCTCAACTTTGCTTGAATTCACACGGTGTCTTGTTGGCATTCAGAGTTCGCACTGCTGCAGCCAAGGTGGGCCACTAAGAATAAAAGCCACCAAGGTGCTGGCTGTCTAGCGAGCAAGATCAATATGACTTGTGGCTCCTTTCTTTGACGTTCACCAAATCTTTTTACTCTGTGCAGAATAAAGTCACCCCTGAGAGGAAACCAAAGCCAATTCACGCTTGCCCCACACAGAGCCAGCAGCCTGTGAAAAGTTTCATAGATACCATAACCTCTGGCTAAAAGTCCAGCTAACAGGATCCAAAAAACCCCATGAAGTATGAACAAAGGGCATCTCTGCTGGACCCAAGGGAACCACATGTGTAAATTTGTTTATTATTATTTGGTTTACTTCTACACAAGTCAAGAAAGATGCATTGGTGTGAAAAGAAAATGCTAATTACAGCTCTCTCAAAAAGTCCTTCTCAAGGTTCCAAAAAAAGGAGCTAGATTCTCTCCTCAGGTTCAAAGCACTCTTGCTGTGCTGGACCAACAGAGCAGCACAGTTTGAAGTTGAAAAGAGGGATAGCGTTGCTGCTGCTCTTTGAAGAGTGAAATAAGAAAGAGTAGCATTTAAGAAGCTTAGAAAGGACTTTTAGAAAAATATACCTTTTTCTGGGGAAAAAAATATGTATATTTTAAAATGGCAGAAGTTTAATGAAAAGTGAGGAAAAAAAAAAACATTTCATGAAGCTTTGTTTCAGTGATCCATTTTCTATGAATAGCACCTTTTTCTCCCTTATTATTCCTCCCACCTAGGAAATAGGTTCTGTGGCAGGACTGATAAAAGAGTCAAATACCTGTATTGATGAATGTGTTTTTAAGCATTGTACATACTTGGCAATGATAAACTATCACTTTACACATACGTGCATATGTAGGAGGTATATATGTGATTGTAGAAATGTATAACAACATTTTTCCAGTATAAATTTCCATGCATTTAAGCATTTGCTTAAGAGACTTTAATATGCATAAATATATACATGTAAGTGCAGCAAATTTAGACCCTAGCAGTAGTGCATGTATTTACTTAACCTCACGTATGCAAATAAACCACCAATTTAATCCTAGACAGCAGTAAACATGCAGAATTTTTTTCCAGTGGTCAAAACTTTACCTAAGATTTATGTGCAAAATTTTCTCCCTAGCCCAAACTAGCACAAGAGAAATCAGGCCCCATATATTTTCCTCTACTTCCCCAAAGTGGGAGCACCTCCTGCACCTCCTACAGCTACAAAATGAAATTACCTCTGAGATTTTAGGTATGTGTAAACAACAACAAAAAAAATTGTCTAGTGTTGACTGCAACTGATAGAAACTGTTACTGCTGAACCAAACACTATTTTTCTTTGTAATCTAGTATTTTTTGAACATTAAGAACGCTACAGAGGATGGTAAATATTGTGTCAGACCAAAAATCCAGCCAGACCAGTACCTTGTCTCTCATAGTGGTAAAAAAACCAAACCAAACAAAAAATTCCAAAAAAACCAACACCACATAGCAAACCCCAAACCCATAAACAAGAACAAGAAAAAAACAACAGTAGTGCAAACACATATTTTTTTTTATTCTTTGCCATGATATTTTGTTTTAGAGTCTCTTCCATGCGTAAGTCCCAAGAATACAGCTTGAAATGTCCTAATCTGATATTAATTCATACTGTTTTATACAGATGCAAATCCACAGAGATTAGACATGGCCATGGAGAGTTTAATAAGCAATGCATGAAAGGGTGGTGTCCTGGTTTAGGACAAATTTGGGAGGAAACCTCTGAATGAGGTCCCTCTAGGAAAAAAGAAAAGAAAATTGGAGAGAAGTGGAAAAAAAAAGAAAATTCTTTATTCAACAGGCAACACACCTCCCAGCACAAAAACGAACAATATCAACACCGACAGAACAGATGATTTGGGGATATAGGCACCATACAGTCACCCCAAGACAGGTGGGTATATCCAGAGATAAAATTATCTCTGGACAGGAGTCTCTGCTGTAGAGCAGGATCATGTCTTCTGCCAAGCAGGGAGACAGGGGTGGGGGCTCAGCACTTCAAATGCCTTCCCCTAGGACAAGGGCAGCCCCCAAAAGGGAGAAGTTGTAAAGCAACACAGGCCATGAGAAGCAAGAGCACAGGATATGTGATCCTGCCTCTGCACTTTTGATGATGAGCCACTAGAACTGAGCCAGCATGGAAGGAAAAGTACTCTGCTGCTGATTTTGACTTAAAGCTGATTACTCTCCCCCACAGGCTATGATGAGATTAGGAAGCAGACACAACTTTTCCTATTTTGTCTCTTTTCTACTCCCAGGAGCATGTGATTAGACAAATACCCCTTGATCAGGGTCTGATTTACTGCTAGACCCCATACTAGTACTAGAACAGGGGAGGAAAACATGAGACAGAGAAGCTAAGAGCTTGGACCTCCCACTCCCCTGCCATGAGTTCTTGGCTTGTGCCTTCAACTCCATACCCATAAACTGCTGCTTGTTAGGGCTGTTCCCAGCCCTGGCTATTTTTACACCTCTCAGTCCAATCTTGTATAAATCACTCAAGGTACTTCTCAGCCCCACAGTCAATATATATATATAAGCTGACATTCTCTGAAAACACAGTGTCATTGTTTTACCAGTATGACTCCCACACAGAAGCTGGAAGAGCAGATGAGATCAGAGGTCAACACAGACTTCTATCCCCACTCAGAGAGTAAACAGGACTAAGTGCTTCCACAGCAAGGATAAAAGCCCTTCAGAGGAGAGTTTGGCAGAACTATCTCCCCACTGTGGGGGCAATCTCTTGCCAGTTTCATATAGTCAGTGACTGGCTTATGCCCTTGGATCATTCAGACTCAGCTCCCTTACAAATTGTTACCCCAACCAGCAAAACTACAGGCAATTTTATTTGCAACACGTGAGGCTGAATCATCAATACGGATTCACTGTCATAGCTGCAAAGCCCTTTAGACTCTTTCTTTTGGTGCAGAGAACATGTCTTCTTTTAGGTATGAATGGGACAATGCTGAATGTAAGCACATGCTGCTGGGAAAGACAGTGGTATATCTAGTAACACTATATTTTATACTTATATATTTATATATTTTTTAATTTTTATATATTTATTATTATACTTATATATTTTTATTTGAAATATCAGATTTGCTCAAGACAATTTCCCTTCTTATTTCATGCACCACTGTACAACTTTCTAGTGAACTACCTCTCGGTTTGAAAAAAAAAAGTGAAAAACAGAATGCAGGATAATCCCAAGTATCTTCACATGGGTTCCACTCAGGAAACAGAGGGAGTCCCACAAATAATCCAAGAGTCTTAGCAGTTATCTTCTATATTTAACAATGTATGACAAGAGCAATGGACCATAATAGGACCAGTGGATTTGGTTCATATAGAACTGAATAACAGCATCACTAGTTCCACCTTGCCTTTTTCAAATTGTTATTTTCAGTATATGTTATTTCAGTAATTGTAGTTGTGATGCTCTACTACTGAATTTATTAGCAGATAATATCCTATGAAAACTCATTAGCATTATTTACGTTCAGAATTTCATAAAGTACTAGCAACAGCAGATAATACACTTAGTCTCCGATGAAATTATTAGGTTTCCTTAACCAAAGTAACATGATGTGAACAATCAAATAAATAAGTTTGCAGCTAAAACACTTTTCTATCTTTCCCCATAAAAAGCATTGAAAATAATGAAAACTCATAAACTTACAGAGCAATAGTTTAGACTTCAAAAAGTTATCTAGTTCATATTCTTTCACGGTAAGATGAATATACATAATTTAGGTCAGTTAGTCTATCCCTCCATTCCTGTAGTGCTGTCCCTTATTGTAGCTGTGCTTTACGTATGTACCATGTCCTACATAGACAAGTCACTAGATAGCTACAGTTTATCATACATCACTATTAAAACGAATCATCTTGATAGTGACAGTATCTCTTCACACAGTTTTCCTTCTAGCAGAAACTCCTTTTTAACCCTAATATAATTGTTCACATTCCTGGTGTTATCTCACCAATATACAGTTTACATAACTTAAATGTCTGAGGACACTTGTTGCAAATTTGCACAGCAGTTTTCTGTGCATTTCCACAACTCTCATATGTTACCTTTCCCTTATGGCCTGGTATTTGGAAATCACAGGTCAGACTAGCAGCTCTCATCAAGCATCAGCACAAAGATTCTGGTAAATGGAAATAAAGTGTCCAAGAACAAAGGTCAAAGAAAACTATACATAGCTTTTATGTGTGTGTGTTTTTAAATAATTTTTAAAAACCAAAACATACAATACTTGCAAAGTCTATGGTCTGCATCTACTACATTCCTTTCAAGTTCTGCACTTCCAGCCAAAGAAGAGATGAGGTTAGGTCGTGTCTCACAGGAGCATGATTCATTCCTCCTAGGAGCCATAAGGTCAAAAACCATAAAATGTAAATCCCGTTTCAGGTTTCTGTTGAGACTGCTTTTGTTCCATTCAGGTATGGGTTCTGCCTCATCACAACTGAAATCAGTAGTATTAAACTAAACAAAGACATTCCTGAGGAATCCAAGTGAAGTGTGACTAAATTCTTGTCTCCAGTACCTCTCAAGCATTGTTAAAAATGAGACTTTCTTTAGTTATTCTAGTGACAAAAAAATCTTGTCACAACATGGGGTGCTAGGCCCCATATTGGTTTTAACAGATTCCTTAATAGTGATCTCTTTTGTACTTCCCAGCATGCAGTTGCATTTAGCAGAACTCGTTGTAGTGGCTATTTGCCCTAAGAACAAATGTCTATTTTCCTTTCTTAAACAAAAATTCTGTTGGCATGACCAAGAGCCTCCCTGAAAGAATGGGTTTGAACTGTGGGGCATTTTGAATTAAAAAGAATTTAAAAAAAGGCACAAGCTTTGAATCAAGAATTTAGTGGATTTTCAGCCAATGCTAGAATTGTACCAATGCCCCTCAGGATGAACCTAAATAAATATATATATCAGGATCCTCAGCACTGCTACTGACATTATATTAGACTGAATAATAGTTCTCTTCCTCAACCCAAGAAAGTCTCAGCACAATGCACATGAAATATAACACTGATTAGGGACCAGGAACATCATCACAAATTCCAGAGATTAGCGTCTGCAGATCAGACACTCAGATGGCTGGGGAAAGACACTTTATCAGCCACTAGAAAACATATGCAGCTTTGATTCCACTGTTTCATGTTGGACTTCTGTTTCTTTTGGCACGTATTTGCAGTATCAAATGCCACAATACTGATGAGCACTCAAAGACCATATGATACCACTAACACTGTGCAAACCCAACAAATCCCAGGATGTCCAGCAATGGAGTTCAGACTCAATGTCCTTGTAAACCCATATCCCCGAGTTTCCTGGTTCAATAGAACGTTGATTGAGAAAAATACATGTTACTGACTTTGAAAGTCTGCCCTGGAGTTCTTCCCATCCCTCCATCACTTCATAAAGGTTGGTGCTGAAATGTAGAAAACAAGCATTAATAGTGATCGTATTCATCCTTAGAAATGGGCAACCTCTGGCTTTGTAAAGCCATGTTGACATTTTGCCATGCTTCTCTGCTGCCACTAAAATTTGGTAATTTAATGAAGCAGAGATCTAACAAATGCACAAACCTCAGTGGATTATTCAGCATCAAGGTTTTCATTACAGGGTGTGAAAAAAGGATTAAAGAATTATTTTAGTTATAGAAAACCCTGAGCACTAAAATAAAGCACAATGGAACTGGAAAGAATGATAGAGTATCCACAGAATTTAATGGTAACCTAGCTCTATCAGGCCCTACAGCTTTAATTTCAATACAGCATTTTCTTCTTAATCCCTTGTTTGCTAGCAGTAATGCTGTTGGATTAGAGTGGCCACCAGGCGGTGGCTATTTACATAAAAATTAGGCAAATGTCTTTAATAAGGAAAAAAATTACACTGCTTCTGGATATTAGAGAGGTTTCATAACTTTGAACCTTGCTGCTTCTGTGATCTTCCACTAAGTTTAAAAGATTGGAACTCCTCCCTTTCACTTACAGCAGCCAGCAGAACCTTGCAGCCATTATCTGCCACAGTAAGAACTTCACACTGAAAGCTGAGGGGCTTAGTGTCTGCACCAAGCGAACATTTTGTTGGTTATAAAACAGAAAACAGATTCTCAACTGATTTATATTGCCAGCCCTACCCTAACTTCAAAGTGCTAATTCTGGTTTGTGTTCATTGTGCAACAGAAATGATGGGCAGGAATAGGCTGATACAGCAAAAAGATGATCCATATCCACTAAATATTTTCCTCTACTTGATTTTAGCATTCCTGCCCTGAACATCTACCCACTCGCTCACAGTGATTTCCCCTGTTCCTCCATAATTTTCTGATGTAAGAGACTGAAAAAACTTCTCCTGCACCATGGGGCTGGGAGATTAAATACAGTCCTCAGCAGCAGCAGCCCAGATTCCCAGATTTGGAAAATGGGGAGCTTTTGCTGGAGCTGTGATTGAAGGTGGCTCCTAAAGGTGAGCACACTAAAGATGGGCAGCCCCAGCATGTTTGCTCTTTGCCGAGACAGAAGCTGGGGAAGCACATAACAGACTGGTGAGTGTGTGGACTGGAGGCTAAGAGAGATAGAGGGGCAACTCCAGCCACTCATGAAATCAGAAGGCATATGGAGGAAGGAGGATCTATTAGGATCACTAGGAAAAAACATCTGCCCTTTAAGGTTTTGTTTTGTATCACCTGGGCAACGAAAATAAAGGACACTCAGTTTGGCCAGCCTGGCCACAGCCCAGTGTGAACTTGTTGGGTTGCTGTGGAAGCAGCGGCCAAATGCAGAGCTCGGGACAACAGGGTGCAGATCACTACTGCCAGCCAAGGAAAGCAGAGACACATACCGAGGTATAGTATCCTCTCCTCCTTCCCTGTAAATTTCTTTAACCTTTTTTTTTTATGGAAGGCAGGTGTTGACCCAGCCCAAGTTGTTCAGTTTTGGGAGGAAGGAGTAGATGGATTTGTAGGAATACACTTCACTACTCTTCTGTGCAGAGAGTGCATGGGATCTGATTAATGCAGCAAATTGTGTCGTGGAGTGTGAGGGAGAGGTGTTTTGCCCACGTGTCTGTGCACAGGAGTAAATCACGAGGGGTTGGAGGGGTTATGCAAAGCACCCGGGTATTCTCACAGGAGGTAACACTTTCAGGGTTCAAGCAGCAACCCACTGAGGGGATGAAGCACATTATATAAACTGAAATAGCTTCAGTAGGAGAGAAGAGCAGCCATATGGGAACACAACAAGGAGAGCACTTTATGGAAATGCAGAAATACAAATTCAAATCCATTCAGCAGATGACAGAACTAAAATGTCATCTTCCACGGCATTTGAGAGGGAAGCCTTCCTCTGATCCCTACCTCACCCCACAGACATAATTTGGTAGATTATTTTTACATCAACCAAGTTATTTGACAAATACAACCAAAGCATATTCCTTTAATTCCCTTAAAGTGATATAATTTATATTAAGGTTCTGTCATAAATATGGGTGCTACATAAAGAACCCCATTTTCTTTTCCTCAAAAATCAAGTTTAAGCTAAATAAAAAGTATTTTAAAAGTACGATATATGGCTCCTGTCTTGCATCTTCCCATTCATCACATTTCACTGATCAGAACACCTAATGTATTTATAACAAAAAAAAAAAAAAAGAAAAAAGATATCAGTAATTGTTTTTTTCTTACTAAAGATGGGCTTGTATGTTGGCTACATTAAATAACTGTAGTTTATTTAAAGAAGTCCAGGCCATTTCATGTTGTACGGCAAGTCATCTGATTATTCCAGCAACTTAAGAAAAAATATTGTAAATAAAGCTTATTTCCATTCTTTCATTATGGAAAATAGATAATAAAAAACATTACTGAGGAGCTGTCCTACCTCTTTTTCTAATCCATTTCATTTTTCTTGGAACTGCTTTCTCTGGCCCTTACTGCACTATGAATATAAAGGGGGAAAAAAAGTGATGATTTTTTTTTCTCTCCCCCCAGATGAATGCCTCTAATAAGATGACCGTTCCCTTTTGCCTGAAAATGTAACTTCTTCCCTGCAAGAGCTATTGTGAATAGGAATTCTTTTTCTTCTCCTTAAGCAGCAGGACAGTTTATCTGCTGGAAGGACATGGTTTGCTTCCTCACTTCAAGCCTGGCTAGTTATTATTGCTAGTGGGTGGTTAAACGGAAACTGTTTCTCCATAATTCACCTCACTCCTCACCTTTACTCTGGCCACTGTAAAAGTCAGAAAAGAGAGCAAAGTGTTTCTCATGAAAAAAAATATATCCACTGACTACATAGCAAAACATATAATACTCTATTTCGTATTCTCAACATATTCTGTTACAACAATCTTCACCTTTCCTGTTTAACAGACAAAGCATTCCTGACTCCGAAAGTGTGATCTAGAAAAGTGAGTGGCTAAAGGAGAAGTAGCATGAAAAACTTATTTTTATAAATTGAAAAGAAATTTAGTTCTATGTATTTTTTAATTTCTGTGTGTCACTCTACTTTGGTCCTCAATGTACTGATTATACTGCAGCTTAAGAAAGTACCTGCTTAATACTTTATGCTAATTTCATACCAACTTTACCCCCATCAGCCTTTAACCTGTGTAGACTTAACCAGGACACATTTTAATTGCATTCTCTCTGAGGAAATCACATTTATTTTTCAGTCGTACAGATGGAGATTTTCATAATCAGAAGAAATTCCTCAGGCACATTTCCTCAAAATTACCCTTTACTAACCTAAAAAAAATCCCAAACCCAAACCAAACGAGCAACCCTCTTCTTCTCAGGGAAGTGCTTCTTCCCTAAGTACTCTTCATCCTTCCCAGCCGGATACCACCGTGTTCCAAGGTTCTCTCCACCTCACTTGCCAGAGTTGGCTCAGTTCCCTGGGGCTGAATCCAAGACTGTGTGACTGTGCAAGCTCACAAACAGCTTAGGGAAGCAATCCTGCACTATGAAGCCTTTCTTAATTTGTGGATAATTATTATCTTAATCAATATCTTGGTAATTAAAATCCTGCCTGATCAATTTTCGGGCCTTCCTACAGGCCTCTCTAATTAAAAAAAAAAAAAAAATCAAACAAAAAAACACCCAACATTTCCCAGTCCCCTAACTCCACGTTGATGTTGGCTGTTCCAAGAATCACCAAGCTCCACTGTCTGCTTTCAAATTCTACAGAGACTGCTCTTGGCCACGTCAGCTGATTTATTTTCTAAGACTTCATATTACAAATTTAATAATATAATCCACTAATACTGTTGAGGCTCTGCTGGATTCTGCTTACTCTTCACTAAATAAAATAATAAGTCCCCACTCATTTTCTTTACCCAGTTTTGCCTCTGTTGTTACAGTAATAATACAACCATTGTCTCTGAAGTGATTCTACCTACAGTCAATAGTCTTAAGCTCAAACCCTACTTCTCACAAAGCATATGGTGAAACACCTACTTTAAGAATGCAAGATAGGAAAATAGTCCTTACTCTTGAGGAAATATTCACACCTTAATACAGTGCCTCAATCACAGTGATGAGTACAGAGTTACTGATATTTTAATTCCAAAGTCCCTACATCTAATAATCACGAACCATGAAATGTGTCTAAAAATTAATGTAGAGAAGTATACAGAAAATTACTTCAAGTTTTCCAGCTGGAGAACATGGACAATCCATATTGTGCCTTTATTTAAATGCGTAAACATTTCTGTCTCTTTAAGTAAATAGGAACTTTGACCCTTCTCTTCCCTAGTCCTCCATTCATTCCTCCCTAAAGAGAACAGCATGAGGTCACCACCAGCCCTCACCCAGCTCTTAAAAGGATTGGAGCTCTTTAACAATCCAAGCATTTGAACCAAGTGCTGACATAAGTGTCACAAATTCATTTTATCCTGTTACAGCAACTATAAAATCAGAAAGATTCCAAGTATATTTAGATTTCTGTTTTCCTAAGCTAGATGGGATTGTTGTTTTTTGTTTCTGTTTGTTTGGGATGTGGAGTGTGTATGTGTGCATGTTTGATTATTTGGTTGGGCTTGGGTTTTTAATCTGTGAGCCATACGGGGCAAAGAAATATTCCACAATATGTGTTTGTACAGTGCTCCCTGCAATGGGTTTCTTTAGTTGCCAAAGAAACAAAATATTAATAAGAAAATCATAATTCCAGGCTTCTGAATTTATTACAACTACCAGAAACTGATCCTATTCAACACCAACAAACAAAAATTTATATTTCTCTTTTACTCATTTTCTACGAAAAGGATCTAAACTTTCAAATATCTCTGATGTTTTCTTGACTATGTTATTGATATCAGTATACAATGCTGCAGAATAACTCTTCCTACTTCTCCTGACTGTTGACAGACTCAGTCAGAGTGAAAGTTACATTTTCAGAATGCCCTTGTTCAGAGCTTCACATTCTGGTGAAAGGCTTCTGATCCTGTTCTGATTAAAGTCGAATGACAAAACTCTCTCTGAATCCAATGATCCAGGACCAAGTCATAACTATTCTCCCAAAACGTCAGGCAGTATTTCTCCCTTCCCCCCAGTGTTCTTGCACTTGGGAAGTTAGAGTCTCTACTGGTAAAAATCAACCAGCACAGCAGCATGGACAGCTGTGAACCAATTCACACTATCTGAAGATTGGGCCTGAAAGCAGTGTCATCCCTCTTAAAAAATAAAAATTAAAAAATAAAATATTAAAAAAAAAAAAAAAAAAGAGAGAGAGAGAGAAAGAAGAAAAGCTAGCAATAAAAAGAATGGACCATTCACTCCTTAATTAAGTGACCACATTCCTAATCAGATTTTTCTCAATGCCCCCCTGAAACAGGGGAGAAAACTAGCAGCTGCAGTACCTGCTGTTGAGATTTTTCAAAGGTCTCTCAGAGTGTTAGGTGCTGACATGGAGCTGCAACAGGATTTCTGCCAATTCATTCAGTAGGCCAACAATTTTCAGCACTGTTTTTATGTTAGCTAGGTCTGCATTAAGAAATATTAAATTACCACAGAGCCTATATCCGTTTCCCTGAATAACTAGCGAAGCACAATTATCATAAATTTGTGATTAAAACCACAAACCATTGTATTATTTACACCAATAGATATTAAGGGTTCCTTATGAAATGACGCAGTTGAGAAGTCTTTTCCCCAGCAACACAGAGCTTTAAAGACACCTGTGTTGAGCACTGCACAAGCAGACTAACACACCAAAAAATCACATTTTCCAACCAGTATATGAAAGACATGTTTCACTCATTAATCTGCTTCATATGATTTCCATTTCCCCTCTTTGTATTCAAGAACAAGATCATGCAGCAAAGCTTCTCCCCCTTGTGAAACTTTCTCACTGGCACTTGAATCCCCTCCTGCCTTCTACTCATATCAGCTCTTGTGGCACTCTTCATCTTCTAAGCTCACACAGCACCTTAGGCACTTCTTTCTTGAGCCTGAACACATCCCACAAATGAAACTCTTGGCTGATCCTCTTGCCCACCAGACCTACTCAGCTTTCAGCTCTCACTGAATCCAAGAAAATCATAGAATGGTTGGAACTGGATAATCTTGAAGGTCCCTTCCAGCTCAAACCCTTCTATGGTTCTACGATGTCATGGGCAGGAACACCCTCCACTAAACCAGGTTACTCAAAGCCCCATCCCATCTGGTTTTGAACACTTCCAGGGATGGAGCATCCACAACTTCTCTGAACAATCTCTTCCAGTGGCTCACTATCCCCACAGTGAAAAATTTCTTCCTAATATCTATTCTAAACCTACTTTCTTTCAGTTGAAAGCCATTTCCCCTTGTCATATCACTACACACCACTGTAAAAAGTCCCTCTCCAGCCTTCTTCATGGCCTCTCTCTGGACTCACTACAACAGGTCCATTTCCATCTTATGTTGGGGGCCCCAGAATTGGAAGTAGTACCCCAGCCAGGGTTTCACAAGGGTGGAGTAGAGAGGCAGACTTGTCTTCCTTGACCTGCTGTCCACACTGCTTTTGATGCAGCCTAGGATCTGGTTGGCTTTCTGGGCTGCAAGTCCCCATTGTTGGGTCACATCAAGCTTTTCCTCCAACAATCCCAAGTTCTTCTCCTCAGGGCCTTGTTGAGCTTCATGAGGTTTGCACAGGCTCAATTCTCAAGCCTGATCAGGTCCCTCAGGATGATATCCCTTCCCTTCAGAGTGTCAACTGCACCACTGGGCTTAGTGCTATTTGCAAACTTGCTGAGGATGCACTTGATCCCACTGTCCATGTTGTTGACAAAGTTATTAAACAGCACTGGTCCCAGTAATGACCTCTGAGGAGCAACACTATCCCTGGTCTTCACTTCAACATTGAGCCATTGACTGCAACTCACTGAGTGTAAACATCCAGCTAATTCCTTATTCACTGAGTGGCTATACATCAAATCCATGTCTCTCCAGCTTAGGATGTCATATGGGACAGTGTCAAATGGTTTTCATCCCTGTGATACTGGCTGCTGTGACATAGCCCTTCAGGCATCTGCACATCTCTAATTCCTCTTATTTATTCCCCATGATATGTGCATGTGCATAGAGCTAGGCCTCCAATGAAGCAGGAGTGGCTGGAATTCCTTTGTGCTGCTCTTCAGGTGCTTTCCTGCTGACCTGCAATTCCTCTCCAGACTCAGGGTATCTCTTCCTGGCTCTGGCAACAAACTGCCAGGAGTGGGATAGATTGAGGATCCCCTCCCATAGCAACTGAAGTTTAAAAGCTGAACAAGGCTTCTCCTGCTGCATCAGTCTCCGAAGGCAGAACACTGTGCACTGATAAACAGTGTTATTTAGAAGTACCTGTATATAGACATTTACAGCCTGATGTAATGAACCTGTTGGGTTATACACTGCTAGTTCTGCAAGGGGCTGAAGGATCCAGTCAATGGAGCTCCAACAAGCTAGTTCAGCATTAACTTGTGAAAGTTATGGAATAACAGCCAGAAAACTCCTATATGCACATGAAAACAAAACCAGCCACCTTCAAGCTGAAGAAATAGGCTTAAATAAGCAGTGTCTTAGAGTTCATTATGCTTGAGACCTTTGCTTTTAAAAGACTTTGTAAATACCGTGTGTGTCTGTTGTGCATGTCCGCTCCCTATCCACCTCTCCTCAGTTCCCAGAACAATAGCCATGCAACTGACACTGGATCTGCTGCAGAGCTGGCCTCCTCTCCTGTTGCACAGGGACCCTGTTCCCACACACTTGGTAGGACACATGGCAGCACTCAGTGCTGAGGGCAGCTAGTGGGGCACAGATTTGGTCCAGCAACTTTGTGCAGCCATAGAGGGCCTTCTGGCTGTTTGCCCTCTATTAGCATTTTGTGAAGTGCGAGAGCTAAGCAGCACCCACAGCAACCTCATTCCCTCCTGTAGCTCTAAAATGTTAACAGCAGACTTAGGGAAGTAACTGATCCTTTGCAAACTTCATTCTTTTGAATTCAGCATTGCAGGCTCATCTCCATAGTTCACTGTGGGGTTAAGGCAGCACTTAAAAGCAAGTCACACATTTTCAGTGTGAAGTGTAAAAGAGCAACAACTACTTTTGACGTGGTGAAAAGTGGCTTGGAACACTCACACTAATACAAGGGGACAGAAACAAAGGGTGGAAAGGCATCACAGAGCATCCTTCTGTCTAGACTCACACACAAGGATGAGATCAAGATAGTAAGTTTTTATCACATGTTTATTGCTGCATGAACTTCTAATCCTACAATGTCAAAAACCCTTCTAATAAATAACTTCTATCAATGTAGTATTTCCTATATCTACCTAGCACTATTCAAGGTGTGGTGTCCTAATTCTTTTATTTCACCTAAAGAAGGCAAAAAAACCCCAAAACAAAACCAAAAAAGCTAACAATCATGTAGCATCTGTGCATCATGTTAAGATATCATGATGTTTCTTCTCTTCAGCTATTTCTAGTGTGGAGGAGTGAGAGGCACATTTGCTTGGACCAGTCCCTCAAGTACAATATTGCTCAAGTACAATATAGCTCATTTCTCTCATGACTAGAAGGGGCTGGTGCCATCAGCATTACATTATTAACAGAAGTATTGTTTTGGCATTAAAGGGAAAAGGAATTTTATGAGAATGTCATATTTCACAAGAGAAAGAACGACCAAGCTTTTAAAGCCCATCAAAAACTACTTGTCTGATCTCTGTGTTTTTTAGCTGGCAGTAAGTATTTGCAGTCAAGTTCAGAGAGATCATTTTTATACCTCAGTTTAAAAGATATATTAAAAACAGGACAAAATATCAGAGGAATTGAAGGCAGAGAAGCACCTTGCAACTATTTACTTTGGAGGCAGTGAATCTGCTGGCACAGCATTTCAAAATAAAAAGTCTTTTGCTTCTGAAAATCATTCCTGGATTCCGAATGTTTCCATTTAAAGGCAAAAGATACTTCTACAGAAAAATAACTAAACACTTAATCAGTACAAAACAAGCCCCTCTCTACAAAGTTTTAGTTTTCATTACAGTGTTTGTTAGGAGACTTGCCTCCAAAGTGATCATTGGAGACTTAAAACTCCATACACCAGTTTGCAAATTTTGCCTAAAGATAAAGTAGACCATATATGTAATTTGCATATCCTCAGTAAAGAAGGATTTTTATTTTGCTAAGCTAGAAATAGAATCTGACAACACGGGAAATTCAGACTTCTACTACATCAATCATGGACTTTTAAAGTTTTGGAAGGATCACGATTCTGCCACATTTCAGGACTTTCTGAAAGGTGCCAAGTGCCCATGTTCTCACTTGCTCAGAGAAAGACTTGGAAGCTGAGGTGCACTCAGTTCCATACAAGAAATTAATCATGTTTTTAGGTCTTTGAAAGGAACAGCTTCTCCATTCTCTGCAAGTGTTTTCAGGATCAAGCCATCTCTTGAGCACCTGGCAAAGGTGAGTTCCCCATTCCTTCTTCAGTACAAATCCAGAGAACAAGTTCCTGCACTTCATCATTGAACTTCTCCTATTTTTGGAGGAATGCCTATTAACAGTAGGTGAAAGAAATTATGACAAAATCGCTGCCCATCACATCAATGTTGTCTGGCTATTTGCTTAGATTCAGACAGCTTTGTCATCAACTCTAATATTGAAATGGTGACTCCCCTCATGGCAGAAGAGGTGTTTTGATCCCATATTTGTACAGCACTTCACACAACAGCCACCATCTGCAGCTGGAACTCCTAACCACATCATACACAGTCTTGATCTAAATTTTTTCCACATTTATCACACAGATCTGTTGCCATCTTCTTGCAACAAAGGAAAAGATTCATCTCTACAGGAATTTAGTTTTACCACAAACATTTTGACAGTTTGTAAAATAAAAGAGAGGTGGTCAGAAGAGGTGATGGTATTATGAGAAGAGATATGAACAAAAGATAGGAATAAAGAGCATTTGTTCTACAAGACATTTCTAGTCAGCACTGTGCCTGGCTGGGATGGACTTAACCTTCCCCGCAGCAACCTGCATGGGGGTTTTGATTTGTGGCCAACCAATGCTGATAATATACCAGTGCTTTAGTCATTACTCAAATGTGATTGCACAGCAGTAAGATCTTCCTGTTTCCCACTCTGCCTTCCTCAGCAATTAAGTTGAGGTGGACAAAAGGTTTTAATGGGATGCAGCCAGGACATCTGATCCAGTTTGTCCAATATCCAGGGATATTTCATACCACATAGGGTAATGCTCAGCTGTGTTCCCAAGCTGCCATTGCTTGGAGACCATCTAGGTATTGATCTGCCGGTGGAGAGCGACTGCTTGTTCTCACCACCAGCAGATTGCTTCTTTATTTGTATTTATAAACACACTTCTTAAACTGGTTTTGTCTTTATCCATGAGGGTTTTCCTTCTGCTTATCCAGTACTTTACTCCCTGACACTGCAGGGGAGCTGTGGGAACAAGACACTGCTTGGGGACTTAAACTATCAGCTGGTGCCAACCCACAGAAGTCCTTTTCAGGCACACCACATAGGGCTCAAGTTAACTCTACACTTTATCAGAATGTGCTAGACTGAATTCACAGGTGTTACAACTGTTCAGCTGTTGCTTGGCAAGTTACCATTTGCTGTTGCTGGTCACAGCGTTGACATTCTTGTTCCCATTACAAGTTTTCTCGTTCCCTTACCTGCTCCCTTTATTCCTGCACACCAAGCTTGAGGACTCAGTTTCAGCACTCAGGGTCTGCTTTTGGTTTTTCCAGTGTAACCAGTGCTACATGGAATAAGTGGTTAGCTCTGGACATATGATGGGTTTGACTGGGGAAACCCAACCAGACAGAATTCCAAGAAGAGGTCATGGACTGAGCAGAAGGCAGATATTTTGGATACTGCCCAAGGAGGTGACTCATACCAAAAAAGTGCCGCTGTAAAATAAATTGTCAGAAAATGGGAATCAACGTGCTCTCTTTACTGATGTGTCCCATCATGTTTCGGAAAACCAGTCAGCTTCTGAACTAGATCACTTCTGGATCAAAAGTGGAAAACTGGTCTATGAATGCCAATGTAATAAGTCTCAAAAACTGTGGAAGAAAAAGGCAGATCAAGCTATTCTGTAGTTGGCTCCAGATACTGCTGAATGAGAAAAGTAGCCAAGTCTCTCTCTGCAGAGACTCCTGGCTGGTGGCAAATGATGAGGGTACTACGGCAGCAGAGGTAAATCTCTTTGGGCTGCTGCACTCTGGCAAGACATTGCTGACAAGGCAGAGAACCTGCCTGTAAAGGTACATCATGGAGAGTCCCACATACACAAAGGCCATGCCAATGAAGAGTGTCAAAACCACAAGCAGGTAAACCAGGCTGCTAGACAAGGAGATGACATTTCTACTATCTGAAAAACAAATGGCAAGCAGTCAAACATATATGAAGTTGCTTTGAGAATGGACATGTATGAGTGTCTAGGATAAAGGACATCCTTAGAAAGGATATTCTCCAACCATGTCCAACATGACAACATGTCAGTTGTCTAGAGAAAGCATAACAAAGAGCATCAAAAATTTTGCAGTATGGAAGCAACAAGTTAGGAAAAAGACTTCTTACAGAGACTGCCTGAACTGTTCCCCTCAAACAGAATGAATAAAAAAGAAAAATTGCATCTTAGCCTTACGCAGAAATGCTTTGAGGACTATGTCTTTTGGGGATCCAAGGCTGTATCTGCAGTGAAATATTAAGAGGGAAGAACCAGTCCAGGTTCTCTCAGCCTTGTCTCTAACAGAATTTCCCAGTTTACCTAGAAGAGACCTTGAGGTAAGCACACTTGAGCTCTCCTCCTCAAGAACACTTCAGAAAACTCTATGCTGAGCAAACACTTGCACATGATCAATATGAATGTTAGATGAATGGGGACTTGAGAATTCAGACTCTCCCAGTACGGTCAATGTCAGGAGCACATAACTGACAGGCTGAGTTCTATGTTTAATACTGAAGCTCCCAGTTTAAGGACAAGCCTGAAAACCCAAGAAAATCACTTTGTACAACGAGATAGTGAAATTCAAATCAGGTATCATTTAATACCAATGTTTTATATTCATGCATACGTAGTGTTAATTAGTTATCTTTCTAGCACACTACTCACACAATGAATACTTTTTGTCATTTGTGGTTCTCCTTCGATTACGCAAGGCTAAGGGGTTTTTTAAACAATGCATGACTAACAATTTAAAAAAATAAATGGGCACATTCTCTTATGTTTCTTCACATGCCAGAATAAAGTCCTTGTCAGGGAAGCATAATTCCTTAAAGAAAGAGCTAGTGTAGTAAGTGCTCTATCAAAGAGCTCTATCAACTGTTCTTCAGAGTAAACAATGATGAATAAAGTTGTAGAGATCACCAAACCTCAAACTAAAAAACATGCATTGGAAGTAATTCCTGACAGTATTGAATGCTGCTGTGGACAAGACGCAGCTTCCTTCAGAAAGTCCTACAGGAACTGCATGGAGGAAATAACCTGAGTTCCTGAATTAGAAGGACCATATTTTCAGCTCTCCTTTAGGTGCCTGGACTTCATACACAAATTAGTTTGAAAATGGTCTGATTGGAAATGGCTCCAAAAGAAAAATTAAATAATGAAGTTACTCACAAAACCCTACAGCTTCCTTTCCCAAACTTATCTGCTAACTGCCTTTCAATGAGGTCATTTCTGTCTTCTGATTTTTGTGTTGCAATGCTCTACTATTTAATTTTTTTCTTTAATGACCATTAGTGCTACAGAGGCAATCAACCTAAGACAGTGCAAATAGTCACAAATATTACAGAGTTCAATTTCAGTTAGTCACTTACAGCTATAGATAGTTCTGGATTTGGTATATTTGAATCAACTGCTAATCTACAGAACCATTACTGCTGATGGTAATAGAGGAAAAATAATCCACCAGTCTGAACCTCAGATGTCAGGATATAGTTACAAGTTTAATCAATATTTTAAATTGTATGTACACATCGATTTTGCTTGAGTAGTACATAGAGTCAATATAGAAATTATTGTGATAACACAGAAACCCTCAAAATGAGGCTTTTTGCAACTACTTCTCATACTGAAACAGCATATATAAATTATTCAGTGTAACACCAGAAGTTTAACCAAAAAATAAACAAAAAGCAACTCTTTCCCTCTCTTCCTCCCCCTGCTTATTCCTTGCTCTTTTGCTACAGTTCTCAAAATACAAGTTTCTGCCACCTCTGCAAATTCAGGTAAGTAGCACCAATACACAGGGAAACAGGCAAGGCATACTGCAGCTACTGTTAAACAAGTAACAAACATTGTTCAATTTCAGCTTCATTCAAAAAAAAAAAAAAAACCAAAAACCAAAACAAACAAAAAAAAACCCCACGAAGTATTTCACCTGACCTTGCAAATGAAAATGAACAGAAATAAAAGGGATTTCTTTCCTTTGCAACAGTTTTTGAGTTTCTTCCAGCATGCAGACTTCAAATGCAAATGTATGTCATCAAAATATTACTTCTTTTTTTTTAACCACAGTTTATCTGCAATTATTTTTACATAGAAATACAACTCATGTTTCAAGCTCTTTAACATCTGAGATGGTATGTTTACTGTTACTGATACATACAAAAGGACACTCCTTCACTGAAGCTGTGCAAGGCAACTTGCCCCCTTGTAAGAGACATCGATGTGGACACTGGGGTTGAAGCACACACCCTATACTCTTCTATTGCTGTGATTTGTCTTTAGCAAAGATATCTGACTGTAAAGATATCCAAAACTGATCACATCTAGTTTAGTCACACCACAGATTTGAAATGTTCCCTTTTTTGTGTTATCAGTCTGATTTAGTTTACAAAAAAAGAAATCTGTGATTCTTAGTCTGAGATTTTGTTACTGTAAAGAAACATAGTGCACTATGAAGCTGTAACACATGCCACTCATCTACTGATTAGAGAAGCCCTATCTCTGTAACTTAGATCAACAACTGAGAGAAAGCAAAGTAAATACATGAAAATAGGAAGCCCAGTAAAAGAGTTAAACTGTCAAACTAGACCTTGGAGGACTGGGTTTAAGCCTCTACTTCGCCACAACTTCTGTGTGGTTAACCAATTGCTTAGCCTTACAAAAGAGTGAGTCAAGTCATATATTTAAAACCTTAAATTGGTGTCCTGAATGGTCCTTTTTTTCCTCTTCTCTGGTCCCTTCTCACAGTGGCTCAATCAGAAGCAGGGAAATGAGGAATTCAGTTCTTACCCATAAAAATGCTTCAGTGTACTATATTAGCCATAACAGAGAGAAATTGCAACCCATACCAAATCCATTAGCTGGTGTCACAATCTTTCCACCCCCCTTTCCACAAGTATGAAGCACTTTCTAAAGGAGAAATAGATAGCTCCCCAAAGCCAAACAATTTTGATTTTTGTAGCTAAGTGAGTCTCCTGAGAAATGAGGCTTTGAATCCTCTTCAGCAAATACTAAATTTAAGAAATAGGAAGAGAATTCTTCTCCAGCACCAATTCCTCCCCCTTTTTTTGTCCTCTTCCAGCAAAAATGTGAGAAGCAAAACCCACACTCAGGTGAGAAAGGACAGAGGACAAGCGGCAGAGGAGAAGCTCCAGACAGCAAGCATCCCAACTATGAGAGCCTGTCAAAAATTTCTCAGCACCACGCTTGCCCATGCACTTCTTGTTGCTACCTGTGAGCAGATCACTTCTGCACACACTTAGTGGGTTTTTGACCTCATTAGAAGGGCTTTAATTACCATGTGCTTTGTACAGGTTATATACATCTAAAATATCTGTGGTGCTGAAGACATTCAACATGCAAAAGCAAGGCAGTGTGTCACATTACTTCAAAGCTAAGTACTTAATACTGCTTACAAGTTACTTCAATACCTAAGTATTCTGCTGGTTCTAACGTGTCTGATTAGAGTTCTGATATCTACTGACCTTCCCCTGTATCCATAGCCAGTGCCACAATTCTTTGTGTGTTGCTGTAGTCGTGTCACAGCGATGCCATGCACAGAAACTTTAAAGACTACAAAGTATTTAGCCACTGCAGATACGCAGGGCACAAATTCTTCATAAGCAGTGAGAACAGAAAACAAGGGAAACTCTACACCTTCAAGATTTTATCTAGAACAAAGTTTATTTGTGTAGACAGTCTGACTGGTGTGCTTTGAGCAACACTTTAGAGAGGATTATTCAGGAAAGGACACACAGTCTAAACAAAAATCAGCACCAGAAACTAACTTGATTTGTATCATAGTCTGTATTTTTGCACGGCTGAATTATTTGGAGTTTCACTCTTCTCCTTTCTCTCATCAAGGAAACACAGACAACAACAATAACAATCTTTGGCCTGCATTCCTGGGCTGCATCTGAACTGTGCTTGAGGTTACTCAAAGGGTGGCTTCAAAAGCATCTGCATGAATCATGAGGGAACAGGTCACCTGGGCCACAGCTCTCCCCTTGTCATATACATTATGAAAGCCTTATGAAGCCAGAGGAGTCAGTTACACAAAAGCATACTCCACTGGAAATTTAAGCTGGATTTAAGATGCTCTGCACTGCTGAAGCAGTGCAAAGCTGCCTTTAGAGATTTGTGAATGCAGCTTTTTATTGTTACACCTTGGCTTTCAATAAATTCTCCCTGAGGGAACATATGCTTTCCTTCTACAGTTTCTATTGTTTGGATTATCTTTTGCTATCTATGACACGTTATTTATTAGCATCTTGTACGTGCTTTCTCTTATCGAATTAGCAAATGCATCCTACCAAACAAGGTGAGGAAAAAAAGTTACTCACAGCAAGTAGCACACAAGGAACACAAAGCCAAGCCTCTACTTCTCAGGAGAAGCTTTTGTGCTCTCTGGCTCATTAAAGATTGAATCCCCACAAGCACTTGGGTATGAAAGCCAGCTGGTACCACTTAGTCCCTACTTAAATCCAATGCCCAAGGGATGCAAAAACCTCATAAATGAGGAATTTCTAGCAGTACTTGGTTTTGGTACTTTTAATTTAGTTTAATGGCAACCTAGCAGGCATAGTCTGAAGATTTTTATTAGTACAAATTGTACAAAGCTTCCTTTTTCTTTATACACTTCCCCATGCCCCCCCCTCCAAAAATGAAAAATGTTCATAATCATTCATGTGCAGTATCATGGCATTAGCAATTCATTGGAAATGACGGTTCCCCACATGATCCTGGGGTTGGTCTATTTTAAGTCAGTAAATGTGTTCAGAAGGCAAGGTTGTTACAGGCTCTACAGCTCTCTAATATTGCTAAAATTTGTTTAATTCTGACTCTTACATCGGTTTTTCTTTTTGACTTATTAAAGTTTTCCTCTCTTTTATTTCAAACCAAATGCTAGCTTTAGTTTTATGACATTGAGGTGTTTTGATCAGATCCTCAACTGGTTTAAACTGATGGAATTCCATAGCTCTATGGGCTTGTCTAGTTAACCACCACTGTCTGTGCCTTTCTGTGTTACAATTGCGACAAAAACAAAGTGGTGTGCTAGGTTCATCTTATCAGACAAATAAATTGTCAATGTCATGATTTATCCTGAATAGTAGATGTTTTCTAAAAGAGATTTTCTTGAAAATAAGGGGGTTAAAAATGACCTAATATACTGCAGCAAAATACCGAAGGCAATCAGTAAGACTGTTATTATTTCTTGAGTTGGATAGAAATCTGCTATTTTCTACCTTCCCTTCCAATATTCCAAAGAATAATGATGTGATTTAAGAACATAAAGCTTGCAGCTCAATTGTGGCAATTTATGTTCCTGTAAACTTGATGTAAGCCTGAGAAGCCCAATATTTTTACAGTGTATTGTAAAGGATGACATCTCAAAGGTCATAGCAATTTCCACCATTTTACTTCCAAATTTATTTCTCTAGTTTTTCACAGGGAAGCGCTGAGATTTACCTCTGACCCAACCTACTTTCCTCAAAACTTGAACTGTATATAAAGAACGAAGGGATTGTTCAATGAATGGGTTCTTTTCTGGGTAACACGATTGAAAGACAAACCTCACATCGTAAGGAGGTGTAATGTATCCCTAAATGCGTTTCAATTCCAAAGTGAAAACGGTAAGCAACCTCTCGCTCTGACCTTTTCTCTCTTCGCTGTATGTAACGTTTTCAGATTCTGTCGAGGAGTGTGTCTAATTCATTTTTCCGGCTTAGTGAGACTCACCCCGAGTCATTTCCTATTTGCTCTCTTGCTGTGAGTGGAGTCACATTCCCAGTGAGAAGTCAGCTCACTTCCAGTGATTATCTCCGCGCCCGGCGATGGCCTGAGAGGACGCCTGCTCATGCTGAGAACATAGTTTAACACTATGTTAATAAACACACAGGGAATGTGTTATGCAAACAAAGGCCCCAAGGCGAATCCCTCTGCCCTCAGAGATGCAAAAGGAGCAATAGGTTTGGGGAGAACAAGGGAATAGTGCTGCATTTGAAAAGCAGCCTCGTGGTAAATGTGTCCAGATTTGCAGTGGGAAGAGTTAACACGAAGACACACTGTCTATCATTCTCTTTTGCCCTTCTTTTGAAGATCATTAGAGTTGGCATTAAGAGGAGTTATAAGGATTAAAGGCAGCTAGGTCTGCTCTCACTGCTTGATGAAACAGCTATCATCACAAAGCAGCATACCTTCAGCAGGCTATTAATTACATCCCACTAAAGTCCTTAAAAGGTAGTTGATTTTAACCTCAAAATTTCACCATTTACTTCTAAGAGACCTTAAATTTAAATAATATTAATAATAATAAATAATGAAATAATACATTGAATAATATCATAAATGAGCAAATTAGTGAAGCAAAAAGTATAAAGATAATAAATTATAAATAATAAAGTGTCTTAATAAGGATAGTATTTAAAGTGCATTAAGGGTAATAATAAAATAAAGCCTTCTTGTCGTTGTGCTTAAAAATCTTTTGTACTATCACATTTTTTTTCTAAACTCCACTATAAGGATCATCACCTTCTTAAACTGTCTATATCCCCACCCCAGAACCCAACACTAAATTTAGAAACTGCTCAGGTTCCTCAATCAACCTAAAATCTCACCGCTTTCCCCTTTTCTTCATCTCTCCTCATCCCCATGTCAATTTTACACTCCAGTCACATAGAGCTATACATTAGAAAATCTCACATTTTAACATGTCACTACAATACAGAAAAATGTCAACCTTAAAGGCACTGGGAGGAAAAAATGAAAGTATGCAGGAGTGATAAGAAATATTCATTCACTCATTGAAGCCTGTTTCAAAATCACAAAGAAAAATGATAGGAAGCCTCAGTACTTACACATACTCTTCTCATTCTTCTGTTTTCATTAACATTTGTATAATTAATTAGAGTCCTCAGGGAAAAAATAACCAACACTTCTTTACACTTCTTTAGTTCTGAAAAGCAATCAAGATCTATAATAGCCTCTCAGTTCTGAAGTTCAATGTAAGCTTGTATGAGTGACGGAACTATAGCTGTTTTCTTTCTGCTTTTTTACAAAAAAAAAAAAATTAAAAAAAAAAAAAAAATTGGGAAAAATAATAATGTAATATGTTTGGGACTAAGGACATTTAAAAACTAATAATTCTATGTCCCAGTAGCAAATAATATGTTTAGGAGCCTAGGATGAATTAAACAAATTGTATTTTTCAGTATAGTACTGTATCATTTACAACCTAGTCAAATTGTATCAAATACAACAACAATCCAGTAGCATTTTAACATAATTTATAGCTCCATGAGGTAAACAGAAGGAGGATTTTTTGTTGCCTTCTGTTTGCTACTTTAATCATATTCTGGGGACACAATTCTGCATGGAAGTGGCTGTAAATATGCTCATGCATTTCCAGCTCATGGAGGCGGTTACAATGTGCATATTAAGGACAAGTTTTACAACCAAATGTGTGATGCAGAATGCTTTGATACTGATGAAATTGCACATCTCTAAGGGTGAGATTAATCCCATCTAACTTTGGCTTCTCAGAAAACTAATCTAAGATGCTTAACTCTATAGTCAGCAGAGAGTTAAGTAACTCCAGAGGGGGATTCTTCCTATCTACTTTGGACATCAAAGTTTGTCTGCTAACGAGCTGTTGGACACACTTGTCTGACTTGCAGAGCATGCCTAAATGGGGTGTTTAGATTAGACACCTAATTTCAAGACAAGTGAAGCTAGTGAACCTAACCCCATGCTGCAGCCTATCTGCACCACAACTAAAGTCAACTTCAAGGCTATTTTTTTATGGAAGCCTGAGCTGGGAACTGAACTGAGATGCGGTACAATGAGGATTTGGAGCCACTGCAGCAAAGGTTTTATCATGCACTCTTTGCCTGGGCAGCTCTCTGAGGATCCTGGCCAGCCTGCATGTGGATTGAAGCCACAGTGCCTTTACTGGGAAGATTCAGTCTCCCTCCTCAGCCTCTGCTCCCAGCTAATTCAGCACCATCCTTCTCACTGCTCCCCATACTGAGAGAACATGCTAAACTAGCCCAGGCAAATTAAAAAAAAAAAAAAAAACAAATTAGGAAGAAAGGGAAGAGAATGAGGGAGGAATACCTTTCAACTTTCTAAGGAAGTTACTCGGGAACTGAGGTAGAAGACACAGCCCAGGGACGACACAGGACCCCAGGGGAAGGAGTAAAGGAAAGAAAAGAAGTAAAGGCTGAAAAAGGAGCTCCTTGGTAGTGCTGAGACATTCAGCTGGCTTAGCTGCTAAGCAAACCTGAGTCCTCTGCTACCCTGCAAGGCCCATTACTGCTACCAAGACAAGCTGGTTCTGTAGAAAACCCAGATATGTCTTAACACAATGAAGTTAGTCCCAACAGGTATGGATACACACCAAGAAGACTGGGTTGATCTAAGCTACCTGATGGAAACCTTAAATTCTGGTATTGGACCAATGTTTGGCACACTGCTCTAACCCCATTTTCTCTTGGCAGTGCTACTGAGCAGCCAGGTCACAGTCCTGCCTTAGGAATGGGAGGGGAATGGCATAGGTCAAAAAGCTCTATTGAGCCCCTTGCATTGCAATGTGCACAGGAAAACTCTGAGGATGGAATCAGGATGTTCCATCTCTTGATGATGAGAAGGAAAATTGCTGGGCGCTGCCTCATCCAGTCAGCTAATAATCAAATCCAAGTTTATTCAGTGTCCTTGGTCTACCGGTAGCTAGGGACTTTGGAAAAGAATGCCCCTCATGAACTGTGTATACAGGAAATCAGCGTGACACACATAGATAAATCCAGATACTTGAGCAAAGTATGTTTGCCGCCTGCAGGGCACAATGACAAGGAGAAAATTATAGCCTGTACTGGGCTCTGCTGGAACATAAAATGCACATAAAATCTTATGTCCTCACGCTCCAGTTTGCTCTGACTGACAAGGTGCACCAACACATTGGTATCATCTTTTTTTGCAGAGAGGAATCCAGTGCCACACAGCACATGTTTCCTGCTGAGGCACTTTCCCACCACACCCGCAGTGCTGCAGCCCAGCTAGCAACCACTGACTGCCTGCCTCTAAAAGGCTGGTCTGTGATCATTCCTTCCCCTTCCTTGACACACTGACATGTGCTGCAGCGACTATTACCTAGCACTATACAAAACCACAGCACAAAAGGTTATGTATACTGCACTGCAGGCACAATTGTCATCCAGCCTTTGAAACTTCCCCTCCTTCCTCTGGCTTGAGGTAGAAAACAGGGCATTACAGTACTGGGCGAACAAAGGCTGAGAGTCTGTTACGAGTCTCAGGGAAGTCAGGGTGCCAAACTTACCACCTTGGCAAAGTGGTAGTTAGTCAAAATGTTTATCAGAAGAATAATGAGGGAGGAGAGGGGAAAAACTGCTAAGCAATCACTTTTTCACAGTCCTGGTTTCTGGAGCTTGCAGTTTTTCTGATATAAGCCAGATGGGCAAGTGGGGAGTGCTGGTGTCTCACTGCAGGCTGTATTCCATGACTTCCCTCAGGGTTACTGCTCTGGACCCACTGCTGCACAGCCACAACTTAAGAGGACAGTTTGAGACAAAACTCAAAACCATCCAGGGGAAATTTTTCAGTGACTGGTACTGGGGTTCTTACAAACCTGAAAGCTTCTGCTGCAGCAGGAAAGAGAGGCCATGGAAGAGCACCTCAAGTCTTGGATAGCCTCCGGCAGGGAACATCCCACTGCATTACAAATACTTGGCCCACCTTCCTCCTGTGTGACATCTGGCCATACTCTCCAGGGCAATCCGCATGGGAATCAGTGTGCAGGTTATTTTCTGGCATAGCTCCCAAGTTCTGTGTAACTCAAATGACATTTTTCAAGGATACTAGCAAGCAGACCAGGCTTTTTTTTAATTATTATTATTTTGGTCTGACCTGTCTCCTTGTCTGGTAATAATATATTAGTGATTATACATGACACTTACATAACACTCTTCATCTGAACTGCTTCACTCCCCTGCAGAAAAAAAAAAAAGGAACAGTCTCTGTCCCTACATTACTAAGGGGGAAAGATGTGCTGACTGCAGTGACAGAGCAGAGCTCCTGAGTACACCAAGCAACAGGACTCACAGCCAGTCCTGAGACTTAACTCTGCACTTCTCCCGTTCCTCCTTTGTGTCCAAAATCCTCCTCATAATCACCCTTTCCTCAGCACTTCTCTTCTTTTGTCTCCCCAGTAAAAATTTTCCCACATTTATATTATGGCTACTTATTCATCTAATGCTTTCTTCCCCAACCACACAATTCACAGACAGTACACATCAACCCTTCATTAACTCTTCTACACAGCATTGAGGCAGTCTTTTGCTGATGCTCGAGACAGAGAAAAAAAAGACTGACAATGCACAGGGCAGCAGGGGCTGGATGCATCTTCCTGCCTGGCTGGGCCCTCCTCACTTTAAGCTGCTCTGAAAAGCACAGACAGAAAAATTGAGTTTGCATAGTAAAAAAAAAAAAAAAAAAAAAAAATTAGAGATCATTTAACATGTTCCAAACCATCTCACTTACCTGATAGACCCACTCTGGAAACCTGGAAACCTTGCACTCCTGCACCTGAATAAAATTTCTGTTTGGTAGAATAACAGAGTGACAGAAGTCCCAACATGCAAGTTCACAGGGCAGTGAAGAAAGCATGACTTTCCCCACTAACATAGGTCACCATGCAACGTATTTCCATAGCATATCACTGAAGTGCAGCTGTACAGTGGTCCTTCTACAATAATTGTTCACAAGTTAAAGCATTATAATGTCTTAGTACAGATCCCACTAGAACAAGCATTGACTTGGGTCAATGAAGTATGAATATTACTGCTGGCAGCCAAATAATTTTGCTTGTCACCAGGCATAGTGAAAGATCTCAGAATTTCATCTTTTATTCTCTTATACCGGAGAAAAATAAGTATCAGACATATACACTCTGCAGGTTCTTTTGCAAAGAATCTTTTAAGTGCAACCTCAGATTTTGTTTGGATATAGACAGAACTGTGCTTTGGAAAATCAGTCTAGAAGAGACTTTTTTAGGTGTTTTCTTCATGTCAGAATAGTCCATGGAATGTGATTTCTGTCAAAGAGGCACAGTATAGTTCAGGTTCCCTTGAACACACAGAAGATCAGCCAGTATGTTCAGCTAACTTGTTAGTCATTTTTTATTTGCAAAGGACAGCATCTGGTACTTAATCTCCAGAGTAGAAGGAACCATTTACACAGATCTGAGATAACTTTGTGACAGGTGCCAAAGAGTCATTTCCAAAGGCTTGTGAGCTGACCATATGCTACATCTTTCCCAAGTTGGAATAAAGGCATTCATAAAATTCATTAACATCATAGGATAAATAGATAAATTAGTGATGAAATCACACTAAATACATAGTAGATATATTTATGTCTCAAAAAAACTAAGCAAAACTAACTACAATGCCAAAACTATGGTTCAGGGTTTGATTCCAGAAACTAACAAAGATCAAGCTGAATATTTGGTTTTGCAATATTAAAAAAATGGTGCCCTACAATACCACTTCTTTATCGTAATCTGTGTTCAATATATTACCACTCAAACAAGCCTGAAACTTTATTTATAGAAAACTCTTTACCAAAATGTGAAGAGAATGGGAAGAATTCTCAGAATAACCACAGTAAATAATAATAAAATCAACAAATTATTCAATAATCAAAGTGGTTTTCTGTCTGATTTAACTAAGTTCGTGTCCCAAGACAGAACTACTAGGAGAGGAACAGGAGTCTGAATACTGAAGTTTTACTTGTGGGAAGTGATGAGTAAGGATCATACAAAAACCAGTAATGAGATTTTCCTTATCATCATTTTTTTGGAAAAATTCTGAACTGAGCTGAGGTACAGAAATTTTGCAGGCCTCAAATTTCCCTAAGTCTGACCTCATTAATCCATATTCCTTAATAGAGGGTGAAAAAAAAAGGAAAAAAATCCACATGTTCTCCTGCCTGTCAAAATCCCACAACACTATATATCAAGGCAGCTGTTTCTTTTTCAGAGGCACTGCTTGGGATAGGAAACTTTTCTACATTTCTCAGATGATCTGGAGAAAAAGGGAAAGGATCAAGGGGTCTCCTGGGCAAGAAAGAAAAATCTTGCCTCTCATGATTGATGCTACACAAATGTTATTTCACACTCTTTGTAATCTCTAGTTCATATTCCAAAGGCTAATGTAAAGGAAAGAAGCTCAGGTGGCCAGTGACAATGGGATGGAGCTGATAAGGAGTAGTTCAGAGTAACCAAGCAAGTTTATACAGAGTCATTCCCTGCAAAAAGGCTTGTAAGGATCTGGACTGTGTAACCAGCATAAGCCTAGCACTGATGGGTTCAGCCATCATTAATTTCCAGCCATTTGGGAATAGGTTATTATTTGACAGTAAGATGTGATCTGAGCGAGGTGCTATTAAAATGTGGAGAGAGCTGCTATTCTCACACTGCAGCAGTGATCTAATACAATGGCAGAGCAGTGTGACTGGTAAAATTCACAGGGGAACAGACTTCTTCCCAGGGCTCAAATTATCAGCACATTTTCATTGCTGCCTCCAGAAAGAGACATGTAATGCTGTCAGATGCTCTTTGAGTTGGGAGTTTCTAAAAAGAGATGGAAGTGTATGCGTTAAAGAAACCAATATTTACACAAGGACATTTCTCTCATGAAATATAAATGCTGGAATTCTGCTGGTTACAATCCTTATTTTGAGCTTTTACATGAGGGCAATAAAGTGAAGAGGATGCAGTGCTCCCTTCCCACTCACCATTTTGATTATCATATATGAATTTTAGAGGAGTTGGGTAAAATCCAATCAAAGCTTCATTTATAGATGCTTGTACTTTATACTGCTGTCCTTGGTACACACTCATCCTTAGTCCAAGCAAAATAACTCCAATTCAGTTCCTGAAAAGAAATGTGACTTTAATGAAATAAAAGGCTCATCATGACAAGTCCAGGTTGGGAATAACACCCTATCCTGTTGCCATTACAGACAGAGACAGAAATATATCAAAGTCGCCTCAGCACTTGAAAGAGAATGGCAAATAAAAGGGACATGTCCAAGCAGTGCTGATGGCAGGTGTCGGAAAGTGAACATCAGCAGGATCAAATAGGAGATCTTTTCTCTGTTGTTTCTTGAAAAGGAATAAAAACCCCAAGACCCATAGAATTTTATTAAATACAAAGGAAAATTAGATTAAGGAAACACTAAAGGAAGAGCCTGGGGTTCCTACAGCATGGGCTTGCAGAGCTTGGCTTACTTGCCTCCCAGGACACAGTACAAAGGCAGAGTATTTGGCAACACGTCTTTGCTAGCATTTCCTCATGGACTGTCTCAACCAGCTTCTGGGTGGTCTGAGAGATATGTGAAAGCAGTTCAAGGTACATGAGGTACTTTTTTATTCCCTCCACCTTGATACAACCCTTTTGTGATGCCTCACTGAAGAAGAGCAGATGTACGTGCCAGGAACATTAAGATTTCCCATCAGATGGGGCTCTAAGAACACTCACCTGCTGTGGTGTCAAGCACGGTGTTCCCATCCCAGCTCTGGAGGGAGACAACTCAGCTTCCGTAAAGAACTAAACCGGGGCTCAGGGAAACTGTTTTCAACTCTCAGCTCTGCAATGTGTGCTCCACAGGATTTCAGTCAGATCTCTGAGGTTGCATGTATGTCACCTGTGTGTCACCTGTGTGTCACCTGGTAACTAGGCTGGCACAGCCTGCAGGTGACATCCTCGGTGTGCACACCACACAGAGCCCAGGGACAGAAGTGATTCATGCACACAGCACTAGGTGAAATTACCAGCTGAGTTCTGAGCCAGCTTGGAAATCCCTGCATTGTGCTCCACTGATCCATAGAGATATGTCTGCACTTCTCTAATGGATGATCAAGCTGCTAACATTTATTATACTCATTAATATTGCCAGGTTGCATACCCTCCCATGAGTCCCTTGACCCAGCTGCCTCCTAACTTTACCCAATTTAACTTGTTTGGCAGAAATTTTACTTGCCCATTATCTGTGCAGTTATTTATATCTTTTCCTGTGAGATTTCAGGCAATGCTTTTCAGTCAATTCCAAGAAAAAAATCTAATGAGAAAATACATTATCCTCTTCATGGCAATCCTTTCCTTGGAATTCTCTCCTGAAACTGAGCATTAGGCAAAGACCAGAAATTTATCTCGGGAGAAAAAGGAATAAATCAGGGTTGTGCCTACATGAAAATCAGCCCAAATGTAGCCAAGTTAAAAGCCTTTGAATAATCGGTGTTCGTGCATATCTACGACAGGCTGCTTTGATTTTAGCAGCTGAATTCCCCAAAGAATCTTCACAGGATATGCTGGAGATTTTCACAACTCCTGTGCTTGAAGGAAGCATTGCCTGTACTACTAAGCAGAGAACAAGACAGAATGTTCAGGCCAAGGGTCATAGGTATGGTTTTCCTCTGTAATGACTACTTTGATTCAGATACACAGGATTGTCTTTCCTGTGCTGTTGGTGCCCCTGCTGCTGGCATCCAAGCAGCCTGGGGAATACAACTGCCCTATGAGCAGATGTGCAAAAAGGGAGAGAAAGGAAACAGATCTGACACAGAGATGGTACAGAATGCAAGGGAATACAGAAGTAAGGTAGAAGAAAGCTACCAGGAAAAGACTAAATAGGGAAGGACTTTATGGTGAGTGGTACAAAGGACACCTAATTGCATATGGTATTACCATGTTCATTTCATAAAATTAGAACAGATATAAATGCTTACCCTACAAATATAAAGTTTAAATCCTGACATTTCTTAATGTTTGAAAAACATGGGTTTAACTAAAAAAACAAGTATCATTTTGTGTATGCATTGTCCCATATTTATCTAAAAATAACTAAGCAATAGAAAAGACAATAAAACATACACAGACACAACTTTCATTATCTGGAGCCTTCCTAAAGCACATGCAGGTCATCATCAGAGTTGAAAGCTTTCCTGCCAGCACACAGACTTTGCCACTGAGCCAATGTAGAGGCTGCTTGCATTAATAGATTGCTGTCCTCCTTGCGGGCACATGCTGAAGGGGGATGCAGCACCCCATTCTGGCAGATAGTTCCAGGCAGAGCACCAGCATTCAGGGATCAAGATATCTGCTCAGATCTATTCATGGGCTGCCTGGCTCAGAGAGGGAGTGTGCCAATGCAGCTCAGACACGTCTACTACTACTCATAAGCTTGGGGTTTTTTTCTCATTAAACCCATCCACAGAAACCTGATCTTGCCTCTTCCTTGCCCTTGGCTCCTAGGCCAGCCATGTATTTGACTGGGTTCTCATGGCCCCTTCAGCTGCTTGCCTACCAAGTCTTCATCTCACTGGATGCACAGCCTCTGATTTCTAGACCCAGAGCCCTGTTGCTCCTCCTGTGCCATATCCAGCCTCCCCATTCTCAGTCTATTCACCGTTCTTCATCACCTAGCACCACATGTGCTCTCCATGAGGACTCCCAGCTCTATTCCCTTGTCTTGATCTTGTAAATCACCTGTTTCCTTCACTCTCTCAGTTAGATCTGCCCTCCTTTCTGTCTCACCTTGTCTCAGCCTCACCCAAACTCTGTCCTACTCTCCCAACCCATGCAGTTTTGTCTTCCTCCCACGTGCCCAGGCCTTGTTCACTATCCCCAGCCATCACTCCTTCGTAGCAAGAATGGATTTTAATGTCCTGCCATAAAGATGATGATGTCATGCCTGACAGAGAGGCTAAAATACCCTAAGGGAATTTCAGAGCTCAGAAACTTTGAGCCTCCTAAAACTGCTTTAGCACAGTCTAAACAAAAAGGTTTTAGAAGTTCCTTTCTCCAAAAGAGTACCTTCAAAACCATTTCAATGCTACAAAAATTTGGCCTCTTGTTAAGAGACAATAAACAGAAATCATTGCAATGTTCAGTCACTATTGCTAAATGACAGACATGAGACGGGATTGGTCAACCCTAAAATCAACTAATGTCATCAAACACACATTCACTAAAAGCAACTGTAAATAGAGTTGTAGAGTGTAAGATAAACTGTACAGAAGTCAATATGAAAAACAAGCAACTAGCCTTTCAATTTTAATGCCCTTTGAATTTCCTAGGTCAAGGAGCTTGAGTCCGGACATTTATGTACAGCTAATCCATTCAGTGAACTGCAATAGTTATTTACTTCGTGTGATTCATGTAATTCATGTAATTCATGTAATTTAGCTGACCAGACATCATTTAGCACCATCATAAAGCTGCAAATAGCTGCATACTAAAAACATCAACAACAACAAAACAAATAAATAAAAAATACTAACAAAAAATCCCTTCCATTCAAGGGCTGGATGTAAAACTGCAGCTGGAAAATTATAATCTTGCAACAAAAAAATCTTTTCACAAAAGAAAAAAAAAATCACTAAATATGCAATTTCTTACAAATGAGCCACTCAGATCCATTATTAATTGGACTAACTTTGGCTATTTAGTGGTTTTGATTGCTTTTGATATTGTTTATTTTATGATGTTTTAATTATTGTTGTTTATTTATTACAGTAATTGCATTTTAATTGTCTTTGGAGCAGCACCCTGACTGTCTTGGCAGGGAGTCACTAAATAAATAAAAGCATTATTATTATAAACATAATTGATGGTAATAGTTTTTCACTGTTATTGTTACCAATGCATAAGGAAAAAAAAAAATATATATATAGTCTGTAAGAGAGAAGCAGTAATCAGAACCTCAAGGTTATATATCCAGCTCTGCCACTGATTATATCTGTGACTTTGAAAAGTCACTTAGACTCCCTCTTATCTCAATTTATTCATCTGTGAAAGGATTATCATAACACTGTCGAATCTCCCAGGATTAGCGTAAGAATTAGCTAATGTCTTTAAAGGATTTTGATCTCCTCAAATGAAAAGTGAAAAAAAGCTTTAATCTTTAGATTATTAATGGTAGAACAGAAAAACTGGTATAATCTACTAAACTGGAAAGATGCTCTAATATTACTATTTTTAATCTATAATTGGTGCATTTATATTGTCCATACACTTAGAAATAAATCATTCTACTACTAGCTACAACTAATAGAAGCAAGAACGCATGCCAGAAAGAAAACAAAAATGGCTTCCAAAGTTTCCAAGCTGAGAAAAAAAGAAGGAAGCAGTGCTTTGTGGTACATAGAATGTTTTCTCCTCCCTCTTTCTACATCCAGACCCTTTTCTTAAAAAAAGAGAAAAAAAAAAAAGAAAAAAATGAAGATAACAAAAACCCAACAATCCAAACCAAAACACACAACACTATTTTTCTTAGGATACCCAAAGACAAAAGTTGTTTATGTGGATTCACAGAAGTAGAATGGAAAAAAAAAATAGAGGGCAAATGCTGTACACTGTAAATCAGAGAACAAATCCAAGCTTTAAAATCAAAGTCACTCAGAAACTTATAGGAAAAGAAAACTTTGACAAGTTGTGCAGGAGAGGGAGATTTGAAGATTTTATTGAATATTTTTGAGTTTCAAATATTTGCATTTCATTTAAACTAAGTAATATTGTTCTAGGCTCTGAATCATTATGCTGGGTTTTCACTGAATTAACTGGGTTTTTTTTTTTCAAGTAGCTTGTCAAAAATGTTGCAATTAGTGAAAGTAGCAGAAAGAAACACTTGACTATATCTTGACTACAGTAGTTTATCCCCCACTTTCTGGGTCTCTAGCCTGTGGTGGTCTATCTACTCTTCTTTCTCCATATTCCCACTCAAATTCTTACATGCCTTCTTACTGTTGAAATTAACAGAGGGTTCTGCAGAAATGCAGTAAAATCTCAAACAAAATGTATTCACTTTTGCTATGAAAAGATTCACTTGATGTCACCAAGATTCGGGTTTTTTCTCACTTTAGAGGGCTATACCTTAAGATGTGATTTGTCCATGAGGGGTTTTTTTGGTCCAGAAAATGCTGACCTGTCTTTCACAGCTGCATGGTTTGTGTTATCCTCCCCACAATGATCTTTGCCTTGCTATGCTTCACTCACACACATCAATACTGATGCCTGTTAACAGCCAAATCCCTGCTCATACGCCTATTAATTAAAAATTTATACAGCTGATAATTTGTTAACATTGAGAATATTACAGATATTATTAATGATATTTGGCTTCCTATCCTTTTCTCCCTCCAGTGCTATTTGCAGTGTTATTGATGACTGCAACAGAACATCATCGAAACACCAAATGAAATTCTGTTTTTTAGTAGACTGTCTTACTTGTGGCAAAAAATTACCTAAAATCTGTAAAGAATAAATTCATGCTTAGACTGTGAACGAGAAATTAATACTTGACACATATAGCATCTCCAGTGAAAGGATTTAATGTTAATTATGTTTCATGTTGGGACACCTGTGTTTGGCAGATATCACAATCAGGATTGATTCTGTACAGTGAGCTCAGTCGCTGTAAGATCATGACAAAATTTTTAGAGAGGGCTCAGAATACATCAGGTGAGCCAGATAAGCCTTAGGTAGAGACCTAAGGTATGAGTCAGGGTCAATGAAAACTGCAGTACCAAAGCACCTGTGAAAGTCAGACCCCAGATTATTTGAGCTGGGCATTCAAAAACCCAGGGACCCAAAATTGATGACAGTTTTCAGCAACTTGCCTGAGGTAATGGAGCAAAATCCTGGCAGAGCTAGCAGTGTATCCCAGTTCCCTGCTGCTCGAATTGCTGCTGTAGCTACTGTGGCATCTTCTTTCCTAATAAAAGCCAAGCTTAATTGCTCGAGCTTGTCCACCAAACCCAGTGTCAGAGCTCTGCACACACAGGCAGAGGGATCTCAGCTCACCTGATCCCTGCATTTGACTACTACTAATTTTCAACAACAGCGTAAGTGTGTTAGAATTCAGGGCCAGCCAAAGGGTGTGCTACATGCAGCTGCCCAGGGTCCCATGATCATCTTGGTTTCTATCTGTCAGCATCCTTTCTGGACAGCATCTGTAGACCCCTGGTTAACATCTCACTGCAAGATAAATTGAAAAACTCAGCTCTCTAAGATCCTACAATCACAGCATCCACATCAGTTTTCTTAATGCTTTCATGATGAGAGGACACTTATTTTCCAGTCACTAGATAGTCTGTAACCACATTTTGATATCTATGAGCTGCTGAAACTTCACACCCTCAGAAAATGGGCTTCCCTACCACATAATCAATCCCTTTACCAAATCCTTCTTCCATCTCAGTTGCTTGCCTAGATCTCTTCTCAGTCCATAGACACCTAAAGAGTTTTGCTGGGCAAGTTAAAAGTATAAATTTGCAGCACATTGACCTTCTTTCTCCACATTCTTAAACTTATGACTAATGCATTGTGTTTTATACTTTCTCTTCTTTCACATAAGGATGAAATACCTCAGGTTACTTTACAATTACCATGGCACAAGGGTATACATGCAAAAATGTTACCATGGAGCTGCTGAAACACTGCAAATTCACAGCTTCACTTCCTCTTTAGAAACTTATTTGGGTATCCCTACCCACAGCTTATTTGCACAAGTTCTCAGAGAGACCTGAGTCTGGCACCGAGAGAATCAAACTTCCCTGCTTATTATGGTGAATGGGAGTTGCATATGTTGGAGTCTGTGGGGCTCTTCTTGTCTGTGAATAGCTGCCATTAACATTTATGGGGGGTATGCATATTGAGGAAAGAAGAGAATGGGCACCCACTGAGAAAAGAGCAGACTCCAGCAATTCTATTCTTATCATATTCTGTGCTTTAGTCTTCACTAATCTCAGCAAAGTATCCTCATGCAAGTCTTCTGAAATATTTTTTTTTCTTATCTCCATGGAAATTGTATTTTTTTAATAAGAAAAGTGACGAAGGGTTAGCTTATGCTCCAGTAAATCCACAGAGTGAAATTATCTCATTTAAATATCTATTCAACTCTCAAAACAAATATCAAAGTTCAGACTTTGCAGATCCATTCTTTGCCAGAATAAGTAGCAAACTCTCCTTTATACCTGTTCAGGCTACTTCGGGATCTGCTTATTCCCTTATATATACATCTGTGTTCTCTTGTAAGCATTTTAACCTGTCAAAAGAAGGTCTCTTGCTTTGTCATAGGGCCAAGAGACTTTCACAATATGAGCTGTTTCTCAAAAGCTCTGCAGCACTACAGCCAACAGCAGAGTTTCACCACAGGGAGGATAAGCACAGGCTAGGCAGTGACAGGATTTTTACTCTTGCTTGCTCTGAGCAAGATTAAAATGCCAGCAGCTAGTCCCAGTTAGCCCCTCTGACTGTTGTTATCACCAAGAGAGGTGAATCAGTGCTGTGCAAACGCTGGGAAATCTAATGAAAAATGTTAGTGCCAGCAGAAGCACAGAGGCTTAACTGAAGTGCTGATAGAGAATACTTTGGACCGCAAGAACTGATAGTTGCGTACAGAGAGAAAAAGCCTTCAGAGCTTGTCTTTTCTTCTTCAAAAGCATGCATGAAAATTTTTATTTAGCTAAGATTTAAATTAAGGTCTTGATTTTTAAAAGTTTTACTGTTCTTTCTAGTCTGCAACCAAGGAGCGCTGGTGTGACTACATCAATATCAAATGAAAAAGCAAATAGTTTCTTCTCTCTAGTTCACACTCAGAAATGATGAAAAAAACCCTGTCTGGACTAGAATAGACTTTCCCCCTTTAATTTAGAAATCCCATGGTCCTTTCCTATAATACCAACTATCAAATGGAAAAAACATTTAGTGTCTCCTCAGATTTAGCTGACATTTAAATTCTTACAAACTTGGGAAACAAGTAAATGTGCAAGATTATTGTCTGCTAGAAATTATTCAGCTTCCTATGAGGTTACACCAGAAAGTCTCAGCACCACAGAACATGTAGTCATTGACACAGGACAAAGGAGAAGCTTGGACTTCAGCCACTCTTCTTGTATAATCTTCCCCCAAAAACAAGTAAATGAAAATGAGGTCCGGGAGCTTACGGAAAGTGACAGAGATCCAAGCAGCAGAACAATATCAGTTTCTCATTCGTCTGGCCCCTTGGAAGAAGCCTTCAGGAGAAGAGGCAGGAGAGCATTCCCTGCCAAAGAACAGCCCCACAGAGATCATTCTGAGCAATGAATTGCAACTCAAACACACACAGTTTGGTTAGGTGGCTTATTTAATGAGAAGACATCCAAGCACACAGAAGTGCTTGCGATGATGCAGGTGCTGCAAGGTATTGTGGATTAAGTTAACTACACTTGTGCTATTGGGTCATTAAATCTTAGTCATTCTTCAGAGATCTTTCCTGCCTACCAGTCAGTGCTATGGAAATGAGAATGAAAAGCTCTTATGGCACAGCACTACCCTGCTTGGCAGAACAGGTGATGATGCCTAAAGCTATGACTGAACAAAACAGAACTAACTTTTGGAAGGAACATTTGGTACAGCCTCCTCATTAGCAATATTTAGTCTCTCGACAGAGTTGAGTGATAAAAATGGTTTCCTTTATCTTAGAATGTTAACTGTATCACAAACCACAGAACTTTAGTGGCATAGGTGAAAAATCCTAACTACTAGTTCCCTGACCTGCTGTCCCCCCTAGATGAGGAAAGCTCAAAATGGGTCTTTGTATCCAGGTAATAGGAATATTGCATCCAATTAGGGATACAAACAACTTGATCAAGCAACTTGCTCCAGCCTGTGATAAACAATGATTTTCTGTCACAGTAAGTGTTCTCTGTTGTCCAGGCTCTATTGTCTGTTTCTCTTTTTGTGAGTGCTGTCAATGGCTACTGTAGTCTTGCAAACCAACCAGGTGCCTATGCCAAATGGCACCAACACTTTTCCACATGTCTCATTTCCCTTCAAAACACAGGCTTTTTCCCCGACCTACAGTCCTGACAGATGCTTTTCTTTATGAAGTTCCCACAAAGATTGTAGGTTACTGCATCTTCTCATTTCTGTGCTACATGGTTTAGCATGCAGAGCAGTGCAAAACTGGCTGTACCTGAGAACAGCTCTAGGACCTTTTTCTCAGCAACCAAAGCCATACCCAGTAAGTGGCAAATAGAAGTTGCCATGCAGAAGGAACTGCAATTAGACCCAAAACAGACCAGTAACACTGACAGAGACAGATGACCTTGAGATGGATAGGTGATCAATAGATAGATAGCCTGGTCCTTTTGTTTTTAAATCATTATTGATAGTACATCTTAAATTAATCCATCATTCTGTAAATCTTCAACTCTTTTAGAACAAAAGCATTATGGAAGTTTAATTTATCTTTTTTTTTTTTTTTTTAACTAACACATATACTAAGCAACAACTGAAAGGCAGGAAAAATCAAGTCCAGAGCAAACTAGTTGTACACAAACATCTGTAATTAAGCATGATAGCCAATTACAGAAATACCTGGAATAGCTCCTGATTCACTGTCATATCAGAGGTTTCCTAAACAATTTGATATAGCTAGACACTGCTACAGAAAATAAGCAAGATCACAGCATTTGCTAATGAGTCTCAAAAATGGATTTCACTGCATGAAAATCTTCATTGTCAGGAGAAAGCCTGTGTTCTGTGAATCTTTAGGGTCATTTCCATTTGCATTCAACTGGAGAAAAGTCCTTTGTTCTTTTCTCGTTCTCACATCCTCTACAACTCCACACTTTTTTTCCGCCTCTCTCCCTCTGTGGGTTGGTGTTTTGTATCAATGTGCTACACTAACTGCTAAAAATACATCCTTTGTGCTGAAGAAGCTTAAATCCACTTCAATTATTACCTAATTTCTCTATGTTGCTCTGATTACCATGAATATAAATTTGGAGATGTGTGATTTCTGGAAAATTATATGGCAGAAGATGCAACAGCCTAACTCTGAAGCACACACCAGGGTAGTGTATTATGTTATGAATAATACCACTTAAACATTTGTAAAACGTAAAGCTTTTCTGAGCTCTTCTCCTTCCCCTGAGACTTGAACTCTTGTTGAACAAGCTGTTCAAAGCTCACCACTCTGATAAAATCCTACCCCAACAAAAGAGTGACAGTGACTTTTTTTCATTATTTTTATTATTAAATCACTGTTTCAGGTTGCCAGTTTCTTGGTCTTCCTGCAACAAAAAAAACCAACAGGTATCCATTTGACCTACTTGTCCCTAACCCAGCAATGTTTGGAGCAAGATGAAATCTGATGATAATGAACTTTTCTTGAAAAAGGAATTGCAAACTATGTCCCAGACCCTGCAATCAATTATTCATGTGAGCAACTTTGAACTCAGCAGGAGCACCCACAGGCATAAACCTTCTTACAGGGGAACAGTTGGCAGGATCAAGACCCACCTCAGGAGGAAGACACAACACAACATTTGAACCCTTTGTGACTCTTTTTATTTTATTATTTTTTCCCCTTTTTGTCCTTGTTATTGTTCAATTTCATTTTATAGTATATTTCCCATTTCCAGCTGGGAGTAGAAGTGAGATGCCAAAATAAAAAGACAAAAGCTGTTGTTATGCTCAGCTGGAAGAGAAAGTCCTAGAAATCTCTCCAAAAAATTAAAAATAATAAAAAATTTTTAAAAAATTAAAAGTAGCTATAGATATTTTTGGACTAATTTTTAACTCCCCAAGAGCACTATGATAGTTCAAAGAAATTTTGTAAAATTTGTAATGGAAAGCAAAGGAAGAAAGGCAAATTACTTGTGTGTTGCAATTATCCTGCCTAACTTCTCTCACCACAATCTTTCTTCATCAAGATGTTAACAGTCCCTACCCAGATGATACTGCAGAGCCCTCTAGATGCAGAAAGACCCAGGTCCACATGCCATGTAACCCTCAGGCCTACAATAACAAGAGAAAAACTTATTTTATGATCCTACTCCCAAGGAAAAGGGGCTCAAGCACCCCTGGGCAGGGAAAATGTCACCCTTAGAAAAACTCTCTGCTTTAAAACAAGCACTTTCTTGTCTTTGAGCTCAGCAAACTCAGAGAGGGAATGAGATGACTGGCTGTTGATAAAACAAAGTTTAAATGCATAAGAGCCATTTTTGTATACCCAAATCTCTTACTCCCAAATGCAGAAACTTGGACTTAAAAAGTAAATTATTGAGTCAAAGGAATTAATGTCTCACTTTCAGGTTAAAGCTGGTAAGGGGAAAATTCCAAAGAAATTAAGACTTTGTAGGACAAGGTTATAAAACAAATGAGGAGCAGGTAATGTTAGGATAGTTGGTGTTCCTGAGGAGTAGCAAGAATAAGACATCTCAAGCTTGAAGCCCTTGAAGTAGACATTGCACTTAATGTCCCAGAGGGGGAAGCAGGAGAGCACCTGTCAGCTTCTGCAAGGTGATTAATCCAGGATAACTATTACTAACATACTTAAGTGCATGACTGCATAAGAATTTCTCAGAAGAGCTGGAATATGTGGTAAACTAGAAAGGGAAGACATATTCCTGTACAGAGGTGTTTCAAGAGTGTTGGAAAGCAAATACACACTATTCATGACACTAGCCACATGTTTTTACAAGCCATGAAATGCCTCATGAAACACGTAAGTACTCTATTCAAGCTCTGTGATAGCCACTAACAGGTTCCAGTATTCAGCTCTTTCAAAATCCTCTGCTAAACAAAATCCATTATTCATGCTGCTGTTGGGTAAATAAGCAAGCTGAGATTAAGGTATGGGATATAGGTGTTTTTACATTGTGTGAGACCACACAATACTGTCCTGCTCAAATAGCCACACTAGAGGTAGATGACACTAAATTGACAAAGGCTATGAGAAGAGCTGCTTGGATGTTTATATTCACTGAAACACATGCCCCACATGTCTTAGCCTTATGACAAGGGAATACAGGTATGATTTGATCAAAAGCAGGGGAGAACTACATGAGTTCTCTTTATAAATACGTCTTCATTATCTAAACTGAGCAAACAAAAACAGAAGAAAAGTCAAAATCTTAAGTCAGAATTAGACAAAATTAAAGTTAGCCATAAGGCAGACTTTTTTAGCAGTAAGGATAATTAACTATCAGAGTGATAGAAATATTACAGAGTGGAATCTCCATCACTGGAAGTATTTCAGAGTAAGGAGTGGGGGGGGATGTCTTTTTTTTCTGACAAGCTCAGATGATAAGTCAATTAGGAAGTTCCTGTGGCCTGCATGATTACTGAGGTCAGAAGAAGTGGCTGACAGTGTTTCTTCCGGCTGTGCATTTTGCATGCTGAATGCAAGAAAAAACTCCTCCTGAAAAAGTCCACAGTGTATGGCTGAATGCCATCTGTAACTCTGGGTTTGTTTTCCTTTCATCCATTGTTTTCCTTTCATCTGTTGTGCATGTCCTAAAGACTGCCAGTGCTTAGGCTTTATATGGTGCTTAACAGCAGTATTCCCACCATGTCCTAATTATCAGAGCTTTAGAAAATATGAAGGAGATCAGTCATTCCCACCAGCATATAGAAGTTTTGAAAAGAAAAGTACTCATAACTACATTATTCTCATTTTAGCTCTTATGCTGGATCAAAGTAAAAAGAAACACTCCATATCACTCTGCATCTTTGGTGCTGTGGTATCAATGGGTGTCTTTGGGATCACAAATTGTTCCTTCATCAGAGAGAAATTAACTCAAAAATTAGCTCGAACATTTATGGGTCTATATGAGCCAAACAGAGCCATAGTCACTCCTGACAAGCAAAGCCTGTAGACACAAGGAGTCTTACACATTCCACTAGCAGCAAGAAAACCCTTTCATTTTGGGGGCTCATTTCAACCTCTGAGAAGAGATTATCTTCTAACATATCACTAGCTACCTGAAATTGCAAATGATGCAGCACTGAAGATAATTTCAAAACCAGACTTCAAGAACAATATTGTCACTATCTCTTATTTGGGAGGCAAGTCTCCCAGGCAGCCAGGGAAGCTAAGGGCCTGACAGTTGTGGCCTTTGTGACTTTCAGCATTGATGAACGAGGGAGTAAAGAAATAAATAGTTTTGCATCCCTGACAACTGTGGTATTCTAAGATATTGCAAATGCTTATATGACAGAAATATAGCATACTCTCCAGTAGCAGGAAAAAAAATCTTCATAAAGGCTAGTAAAAAGTTGGCATCTGTATGTGAAACATTTAAATTTATACCAAGATCATGCCAAAACAGTGTGAAGAGAAAACCCTGAATCAAATGAGGTAATAGCTTAGAAAATTAATAAATTACTTTTCCTTTTGCTTTAACCAAGAATTATAGAAAGTACAGAAAAGCAGATATATAATGTCATGGTATTGTAGCTGTGGAATGGGGTTTTAACCCTTTAAGTGCAGCAGAAATAAGATGCACAGCTACATGGTTATCTTTCATGACAGGAAGAAAGAGACAAGTTTATTCAGAAATACACTTGGTTTTATAGCATGACTCGCAACTCCAAGAGTAGAGAAAAGGTGATTGGTTTAGAGAGAAGACACCCCATTCCCAGGGCCTGGTCCCACACCACAACAGGTGTTCTATCTTTGTTATTAATTCTTTTTTATTTTGACAAAATTATCACTCTGGGAGAAATTCTCCCTAGCTTTGAGCTGGACCAGCTTATTGGCTGGGAACAGAGCTGAAAAGCTCCAGCCTGGAATATTTTTCAGGCTGTAATTTTCTTACTTTCTCAATATGTGTCCCACATAGTATATAGACTAAAACAAAAACCTATGTTCAGCTTTGGTTAAGTCCTTCATGGTTATCCATATAAAAAGCCTGGAAAGAACACCTGAGAGCATGACTGCATTTCACAGAAATAGACCTAAATGTGAGAAAAATGGTAAGTCCCAAAGCAGCAATGGCTTTCCAGTGGAGTTTTATTTAAACTCTAACTAAATAACCCCCAGGCTCTCCGATGAGCTCAACGAGTCCAAAAGAGCAGTATCTCACCTCTGACTGAGCAAGAAGTAACAATATGTGTTACTCAGGCTAAGGAACAGATCCTGCTGACTCTGCATGCTGGAAGCCCATTTCATTGATAAATTATGATGTGATCATTCTTGCCAGAGCCTTAGTCGTCAGCTGGAAGAAGTTACGACTCAAATTATTCACGTAAATCAGGTCAGATTCATTTTATGTCAGGTTTGGACAGACCACCCCAGGCTATTCATTGAAACAAGTACAATCTCACAGCACTCACAAGAGCCTTTGGGAGCATTTTTGCTAGATTCTTTCCTTAGATTTGGCTGGGATGTTCCCATAATTTCTTAATGGCATGCAGTTTGGTGACCAGTGTCAATGAGAGTGGATTAGGCTGCTTCACACCCACTCCTCCTGCCTGTGTGCTTCCTTGCCTCGTTACAAAGGCAGGACCACTTCATCCCAGCTGGCTGAGTCAGCACTGGTACCACTAAAATGAGCAGCTGTGGGGATTGGAGAATGCAACATAGAGGTAAAACTGACCAAATAAAATGACAGCAGCAACAGACTGCTTATTTGGACCCAGCACAGTCTCAATTCTTGAGCTCAGAAAGCTCAGTGCTCAAACTGTTGAACAGCTTGGCTTCTTTCCTGGATATGGGATTAAAAACAACAAGACATTTGTGGGATTTCCAATAGCTGTTTTGACTGCCAGGTGAATTTATATATCTAGGAATTACAATTTCTGGAAATTTAAAACAAATGCTTCAGTTATCATACCAATCACAGATAAATGAGCTCTATCTCCATAAAATTTCATAAAATCGTACTTCAGTGAAATTGTTGCCCAGACCGATCACATGTTCTAGCAACTCCATTACTATGCTTCACAAACCACACAAACCAAAGCAGCTTTTTCTATTATAGCATGGTATTATTTTCAAATCTGTTTTCCAAAGTATTTCTGCTGTTTGTGTGGATATTCATCTCTCCGAGAGCTTGTTCTTAGCATGACTTTTGAACTCATTGGCCAAATTCAGACAAGCTGAACAAAAGGGCAGAGGCTGTAACAGTCTTAAATTCCTGTGAGTTTGATGAAAAGAGACAACAGGGTAAGAAGATCCTACCACTGAATGGATCACTGAAAGGCTGTGACTTATCCACAAGATACAATTCTCCAACCTCTTCTAAGAAAGAAGCCTTGCCTCCAGTGCTCATGGGCTACCTTCCTTTCAGAAGAGGGAAATGTCCCTATATCTGTTTTAAAGAGACTGTACCTACCAAGTGAGAATCAGTAGCTAGGATTCCCAGATCTGAGGTAGCGTTATGGTGCCTTTGTAACTAGTTGAAAACATAGCCTTCTGAACGACTCTTAATAAAATAAAAATTCCTAGAAAGCAAAAGCTTTGGAATTTCGTAGATGCCAAACATTATGGTAAGTACTGGGCCCTGACACTGCTCACTGCAGGGCAAGCACTTGGTCCACTGAAGTCCTTCCCATTGGCATTAGCAGATCTCCAGGTATGGCTTGACATTGCAGCTTCACCCATGGCTTCAGCACAGTGTGGAGATACTTAATCAAGTTTCCACCCAATTAGTGTGAGTACCAGGCACATTAAACTTAACACAGCATCATGGAGGTCAGTGTGGGTTATTCATCCACACTGAATTGACTCCAACCCACCTTTCATGATAATTTTTCAGATATAGTCAGTGCAGCAGAACCAGTAGACTGGAAGTCCTGAATAAAGTCTGAATATAAACCTACATGCTTTTATTCTCTCGCTCTGCCATTCATTATGTGTAATCCCAGAATCTGGCAATACTGAGATGCACAACTGCATATACCCCCACATGGGCCAACCTGCACATAATGAGCTAGGATAATCAAGAAAGGCTTCAGCAAAGCATGCTTCCCACCTGTCTGGGATTGAAATATTCAGTTCATCTCAGGTGGCAACACTCTGTATTAAACATATCTGAAAACACGCAAAATCTGCACACCTGTAGCAGCATTGCAGACACACCAATGGTGCATTCGAACATCTAGTGTCACTGCCAGACTGTCCACTGATCCTTCTATCTCTGTCACCTGTTCTTTTTTCCTTTCCCTTTCAACTGCTAACTGCTTCTGTATTTGAAATCACTGGGAACAATGAGAATCCAAGCACTGTATGAATATATTTCACTCTCCTTTCTAATGCATAATACTTTTGTATACAAAATACGCTTATTTTGGAGTACTTAACACATAATGTAGGGAAAAAACATAAAACAGAAAGGAAATTGCTCCTCAGCTGGAAGTCCAGCAGTTTGTGAATCACTGAAAACTGACAGACGTACATTGAAGTAGCACTGTTTGCACAGAATAATTTCACAGAACCACACAATGGGTCAAGTTGGAAGGGACCACAGTGGGTCATCTGGTCCAACCTCTCTACACAAGCAGGGTCATCCTAGAGCACATGGCACAGAATTGTGTCAAGATGTTTCTTGAATATCTGCAGTAAGGAAGACACCAAAACATCTCTGGGCAATCTGTTCAGTGCACAGTCACCCACAGAGTAAAGAAGTTCTGCCTCGTGTTGTGGTAGAACTTCCTGTGCGTCAGTTTCTGCCCATTGACTCTTCACCTGTCTCCTGGCACCACTGAGAAGAGCCTGGACACCCTCCCTTAGACACTGATACACATTGATTTCTTCTCAGCTATCTTCTCAAGACTGAAGAGGCTCAATTCTCTTAGCCTTCCCTTGTAAGAGAGAGGGTCCAGGCCCTAAACCACCTTTGTCACCCTCCTCTGGACCTGCTCCAGGAGCTCCATGTCTCTCCTGTACTGAGGAGCCCAGAACTGGACCCAGCAACTCCAAATGTGACCTCACCAGGGCTGAGCAGAGGGACAGGATCACCTCCCTCGACCTGCTGGCAACAATGCTCTTCCTAATGCACCCCAGGATACCTTTGTCCTTCTTGGGCACAAGGACACACTGCTGGCTCATGGACAGCTCATTGTCCACCAGAACCCCAGGTCCTTCTCTACAGAGCTGCTCTACAGCAGGTCAGATCACGCTGGTCCAAGGGGTTATTCTCTTCCAGGGGCAGGACCCTGCCTTTGTTGAATTTTGGAAGGTTCCACTCCGCCCATCTCTCCAACATATTGAGGTCCTTCTAAAGGCCTGCACAGCTCTCTTCAGTATCAACCACTCCTCCCAGATTTGTGTCATCAGGGAACTTGCTTATCTAGAATCAGTTTCTCTCATTAGAGGAGGGCTTACAAAGTTGTGTCATATCTATGCAATATCCTTGAAATATTTTCTTTTCTTCTGATTTTGTCCATACTACTGTAGTTTTTGGAAGAGTTTGTTTTAAATACTTCTAGTGTGAAAAAAGGGAAGGGAATCCATATGAGCAAGACATTTCAGGGTGCTCTACCTACGTCTTTAACTGAAGAATCCCTCTAAAAGCAGAATGCTCTGTAGACTTTAAACCTAATTTTGATTAGAACATAAACTAAGACAAATAACTTTCTAACATACTCATGTAAATTTGAACCTGTCAGGGGGCAGTTACCAAAATAAATACTTCCATGGCAGAAGTGTTGCGCACCTTCAGTGAGTCCCACTTCAGAACATAACATGACCATTTCTGATGAAGTTACAGTGAACTGAGAAAATTTATAATACCTCTAAAGTGCTCAGATATTATGATATTACCCATGCAAATAATTAAATAGATAGATTAATTTTCTTTTTCGCAATTGAGATCCCTGTTTAGTTCACAATTCTTTTTACTTCAGTCAATAACTTTTAAACCATTTCACTTTTAGTAGTCTCTTATCCTTAAAATTTCCAATTAAATTTATGGTTGGAAATTATAGAGCTGTATAAAATAAAAAGATTGTATTGTTCATCTCACTCTACAGTATAATTCAACTGGCAGCCTACAGCCTGATTCCTCAGAGATCCTTGGACAGGGGAACAGGGGAAGTGTTTCTCTATTTCCTGTGAATAGGTAAAAGCAGAAAGATAATGGCATCTGCTGCAGTACTTTGCAGTGCACTCTTTGGGCAGATGCCACTCCTGCCACAGAGGCATTACTCGTTCATTTTCCTACTGTGGAGCAGCACTGTCAGCTGGAAAGGGACCTGAGTAACCTTGTTGGCTCTCCACAGTTCTGCAGGAGTATGTAAAACTGCATATTCTCGACATAAATATTGCTGTTTAAATGTGCAGCTTCACCCTTTGTTCATACACCTTGACTACTGGTAATGGCCTGAATTGGAGCTAGTAAGGGCCCATGGAACTGGAGAAATCTTGACATTCGTTTAAACTCTGTTGCAGAGTTGAAATGTCCTTGATATGAATGCAGTGGCAGGGCAGGAGTGAAAACAGATTTGTCCTGGCAAATGATGGAAGCATTTCTTTGGTGATGGTCTTTCAGGGGCAATGTTTTGGAATGTTTGCAATGTTTTGGACTAGGTTGTTTTGCATAATTACAGATTGCTCATGCCTGGTTAAATAGGAGAATAACCAAATCAAAGAATCACAGAATGATAGAATGGTTGAGGATGGAAGGGACCTCTGGAGGTTATGTGCTCTAAGTCTCCTGCTTAAGCAGGATCACATGGAGACAGTCCAGGTGTCCAGGGCCACATACACAGTACTCCTAGTGTGGTCTCAAAAGCACTGAATAAAGGGGAAGGATCATATCCCCCTAAACAATGGCAATACTTTGTTGATTGTAACCCAGGATAACATTAGCCTTCTTAGCTCCTAGGGCATGTTGCTGGATCATGCTCAACTTGGTCTTCAGCAGAACCTTTATTTTTTTTCTGAAAAGCTGCCTGCCAGATGGGTGGCACACAGCATATATTGGTGCATGGGGTTGTTTTCTCCCCAGGTCCAGGATTTTAAACTTCCCCTTGTTGAACTTTCTAAGATTTCTGTCAGCCCATTTCTCCAGCTTGTCAAGGTCCCTCTGGCTGGGAGCATGACCCCCTGACCTATCAGTCACTCTTGCGCTCAGTCATACCAATATCAGAAAAACACATTGGTACACTTGAACTTTCTTTTAATTCATAGGTGGAGATGAAAAAAAGCAAAGTGAAATACTGCACACATAGACTCCTACGAGCATATTAAGGGGCAGAGTCAAAATCAAGAATCAAAAATGGGACTGATAATAACTGATGCAAGTGATAATCTTTCAAACTATAATAAAAATTGCTAATAAAGGACATAGGGTGAGTATTTTACAAAGCAAGGAAGGGTTTGGGTGATGTTTTCTTGTTTGTCTGGATTTTTTTTTTTAAGACTTAAAGATATCTCTATAATATCAGTAGGACTTAATGGATACATAGCAGGGAGATGGATTTGCACCTTACTAGTGAGTCTGTTCCAGAGAATGGACATATTTCTGCAAAGAGAATGTGGTATGGTAATATGGAAAGACAGACAGAGAAGTATTTGTTCTTCACTTCAAAGTAGTCATGACAAGCTTTTTTTTTTTTTTTTTTTTCTGTGATTATAAAGCCAGTAACACAAAAAAGTGCCTTGCAGCCCAAGAACACCTTGGTGACAACAGATCACGGGCACGGATAGGTAGCAATGTATCTACCACGCACATAGTAACAGGGGACAAAGCACTGAAGAGGAGAGATACAGAAAGTTTGTCTATTTCCCAACTTTCTAGTCATCCAAATAAACAAGTAGAAAACATCACATTTGTGTTTTTCAGCTTTTGTCTGCTCCACACCATATCTTTCATCCCACTTCTTGGATAACTCAGTGTTTGAAAATGAAGTCTAAAAACTCAATGATTTTCTCCTGATTAAAGGACCATGAAGATCCAACTTCAAAGCTTCATGCAAACAAAATAAACGGAGTCACTGTGTTAGGCAACAGCCACCATGCTGGGCTTATGATTCTGGCAGCTACTTTCAATATTAAGGAGCAGGAAACAGGATGACAGAGGCCTTTCTCCACATATCAGACAGATACTTCGAGCCTTTTGTTAACATTCAGAAGAGTTTCTCTGTGGTCTCAGGGGAGAGAACAAACAAAATAGTATCATTTCTGCAGCTACATCAGTTGATGATGATGACAGGGAAACAGGAAAGGAAGAGTGACCTTTCCTCCTCTGCCTTCTGCTCATCAGCAGTACAAAGGCCTAGAAAGGCAGAGGGAAGTATAACATGAGAAATTCACATGACTACAGTCAGATATAAAGAAAAAAGAGGTATCTTTTTAGCCTATGCCCCATCAGGCAAACTTTTATGAAGTACTATTCATATGCACGGTATCTGAATTGTAGTATGCTAAAACACATCAGCAAGTATGAGTACATTTATTATTCCAATTAATTTCTGTGGCTCCCCTGGAAGATATTAATTTGAGATCTAATAAAAAAATGGGATAAACAATTCTTTTGTTGAAAGGACAATGAACAAGGCTGGTACAAAGTTGATTAAAATAAGTAGAAATCGCTGCTTTTTAATCTGGGATTTTGGCTAATTCAGTGGGACACTGAACACCCATTTTACAATCTTTTTAGCCCCAAGCAGGAGACATGAGAGAGAAAATCCCCAGCAGGGGGTAATGTAATGTGACCTCATTGGGACATTCCTACAGAGATGATAACAGAAGGTTTTGATCATGAGAGGGCACCCTGCAAATGTACTAGTTAGCTAGGATTTGGTAAAAATTTCATGTGGGTGGCTTTTTTGTTACAGAAGTGCCAATATTTTATGGAGTTGTTATTGCAATACTAGTGGGAGAATCATATATTTATTTGATCCTTATAATAAAAGAACCATTCATAAAATAAAAAGGAAAAAAAAAACCTGCCTGGAATCCTGTAATTAATTTTTAAGGAAGAAATAAGAGTTTGCCACCCAAATGCCACTGAAAAGTACAAGCAGTTTAGCATCTGAGCTTTAACGCTGGCTAAATCTGACTAGGCTAAATGTTTACGTGCAGTTACATGCTCTTTTAATTGAAGAGAAGCTGGAAGAGTCACAGATGAGTGTGAATCATGAATTAAATACTACAGGGATAATTTGCTCCATCTAGAGCTTTTGTTTTAGTGTAAACAAAAATCCTTTTGGCCTGCTCTATTTTAAGATGAAGGCTGTACAGTGAGAAGTGGCTATTCCTAAGATGCTCATACCTCTGGGAGCAGTGCTGCAAAACATACACCATATTCTTCAACTCTGACACGGAGGGATTGCCAGAGAGCTCAGAGTGGCTGGGTCAGTGCAGTTACTTGCTCTGCCTCTCACTTCACACTGCAGCCTTACTCCTCCTGACGAGCCACAGCAACTGTTTATCTGACTGCTCTGTAAACCAGATCGCTCAAATGCTTGGGGTTAAAAGCAACCCTGAGAAGTTATAGCAAAATAACTTCAGTGACCTAGCTCACTGGTTCAGCTCTCATCGAGCTGTGTCAGCAGAGCTGGAGGAGTTGGGATGG